>NC_084752.1:33433154-33470654 GCF_033978785.1 Entelurus aequoreus | reverse complement strand
CAAGCCCATTTGTAGCCGCATGATAGTGCGCAGACTTGATGTGCTGAATACCATTCTCCTCCATGAACGCCTTAAATTCTTCTGACACCAGTTGCGGACCATTGTCGCTAACCAACTGCTGTGGCAGACCATTACGACTGAAAATGGATCTCAACTCTTCAATGGTTCTCTCTGACGAGGTGCTCTTCATGACAGCAACCTCAGGCCATTTGCTATTTGCGTCAATTACAACTAAGAACATGTGGTTCTCCAGTGGTCCAGCAAAATCAACATGGACTCTTTGCCATGGTTCCTCAGGCCAGTCCCACGGATGCAAGGGAGCCAGCTGTGGGAGGTTTCTCAGTTTCTGGCAGGCAGAGCATGACTTGGCTTTTTCTTCTATAACTGCATCCAGGCTTGGCCACCAGAAATAGCTGCGTGCCATTTCTTTCATTCGCACTACACCACAGTGCCCAGAGTGAAGCTCATCAAGCACTTTTTCTCTTAATGGTGGAGGAATAATGACACGATAGCCCCACAATAAGCATCCAGACTGGACTGAAAGCTCATTTCTCCTCATCAGATATGGCTTTAAGCTTTGGGTCATATCTCCTTTTCTGCCGCAAGCAATGATGTCCATAACTTCAGACAGGATTGGGTCATTGCGAGTGTGTCTCTTCACATGAGCTGAGGTCAGTGGGGTAGCAGCCGCTTCCTTGAAGTAGAATATCTCAGCCTGTTTCAGCTCAATGTGTGTGACCGGCAGTGGAAGTCTTGACAGCCCATCAGCATTTCCGTGCTGATCTGCCTTCCTATATTTAATGTCGTATTGGTGGGCAGACAGTAAAAGAGCCCATCGTTGCATACGGCTGGCAGCAAGCGATGGAATGCCAGTATGGGAACCAAAAATGGAGGTGGGAGGCCGATGGTCAGTCGATAGCGTGAATTTTCTGCCATAAAGGTACTGGTGAAATCTTTTCACCCCAAACACTATAGATAGTGCCTCACGCTCAATTTGGGCGTAATTGCTTTCTGCTTTACTCAATGTCCTTGATGCAAAAGCGATGGGCCTTTCATCACCCGATGGCATTATGTGTGACACTACTGCCCCCACACCATAAGGTGAGGCGTCACATGCCAGCTGAATTGGCAATGTGGGGTCAAAATGAGTGAGGACCTCAGATTGTGACAGTGCTGTCTTCACTTCCTTGAAAGCTGTCTCACATTTATACGTCCACTTCCATTTCTTAGTTTTGTTCAGAAGTTCATGCAGAGGCTTCAATGCATTTGCAAGGTTAGGCACAAACTTTGCATATAGTATGTTAGGAGGCCCAGGAACGACCTCAGCTGACTTACATTCTTCGGAGATGGAGCCTCTACAACAGCCTTCACCTTTGATGGTGCCTTGTGGAGTCCTGTGCTGTTGATTACACGCCCCAGGTATTCAACAGAAGGCCGGAAAAACTCACACTTATCCTTCCGAACTCTCAGGCCATATTCCTCCAATCTTTGCAGTGTGATGTCCAGATTCCTCAAGTGTGACTGCTCATCCGGTCCCGTGATGAGCAGATCATCGAGATAGCACTGGACCCCTAGTATCCCACTGAGAATCTGGTCCATGGCTCTTTGGAAAAGTGCTGGGGCAGAGGTAATTCCAAAAGGGAGCCTGCGGTACTTATACAGGCCTTTGTGTGTCACTATAGTCAACAACTCTTGTGACTCTGAATCCACATGCATTTGTAGATAGGCCTGACATAAATATATCTTACTAAACTTCTGGCCTCCAGCTAGGCCTGCAAAAAGCTCCTCAATAATGGGCAAAGGATACGTCTCAGCATGTAGGACAGGGTTCAATGTGACTTTAAAGTCACCACAGATCCGTGGAGTTCCATCCTTTTTCATGACTGGAACAATCGGGGTTGCCCATTCGCTTGTGCTCACTAGTTCCAGTACTCCACTCTTCACTAACCTGGCTAATTCTGCCTCCACCTTCGGTTTTATGGCATATGGAACAGGTTTAGCTTTGAAAGCTTTTGGCACGCTTCCTGGTTTCACTGTCAGCTTAACTGTAATGTCTTTCATGCTGCCAAGTTCTCCATCAAAAACGGGGGAATGTGTCTTTAGAATCTCCTGTAGTGGCCCTGTGTCCCCATCCCTAACTAGGAATACTTTCTGCCAATTCAGACTGAGCGTCTCCAGCCACCGGCGGCCAAGCAATGCTGGCCGTTTCCCTTGAATGATGTACAGTGGAAGAGTCTTTTTCTGTCCGCTGTGTTCCACTGTCACATCCACAACTCCCAGCACTGGGAACGGTTCTCCTGTGTATGTCCTTAACTTCAGCCGGGTTGGTTGTAGCACAAGGTGCTGCAGTTTCTCACTGTAAACAGCTTCTGATACCATCGATACGCGTGAACCAGTGTCTACTTGCATTCTTATAGGATGGTTCTCCAACAGTGGTGTGACCCAATATCCATCATCCCTGTCCCTGACAGATAAAACATGCACTGTGATCTCATCATCAGAGTCACAGTCGCTCGGCTCATCCTGGTCACGTTCCACCATATTCACCTGTTTTCTCTTGTTCCGTTGGAAACCACTTTTCTTGGTCTCAGTGTGCTGTTTGCTCGTCTGAGCCTTTTTCGCTTTACAGGCACGTTCGATGTGTCCTTTCTTCCCGCAGTTTCTACAGTCCAAGTCCTTACACCAACACTCTGATGACTGATGTCCCGGCCTCCCACAGCGGTAGCATGGATTGCCAGCTGTCGCCTTGTTTTGTGGTTCCAAAGACAATGTATTAACTTGAACTGAGGCACTTAACTGCTGTGCTTCATGGGCAGCCATCTCCATTGATGTACTTATACACACAGTCTTTTCCAGGGTTAGATCAGCCTCCGTAAGCAGTCTCTTCTGGATGGCCTCACTGCGTAGACCACACACTAGTCTGTCACGTATGGTGTCATTGAGTGAAAGTCCAAATTCACAATGTTCAGACAACCGTTTCAATACAGCTATGAACTGTGAGACAGATTCGCCCTCCTCTTGGTTCCTTTTATGGAATCTGAACTGAATCTCTCTGCAATTAGCAGTGGCTTAGGAGAGTAGTGATCCCCCAATATTGTCACTATTTCCCTATAGGATTTGTCTCCTGGCTTGTCAGGCTGGAGTAGACTGCGCAATAGGGTGAATGTTTTACCTCCTATAACACTCAAAAATGTTGGCACCAAAACATCATCTTCAATTTTGTTAACCAGTACAAAATACTCAAACCTCTCAGTGTATGAACTCCACTGTTCTGTGTCCTCCTCAAAAGGTCCAATATGTCCAATCAGTGCAGCTATGTTCACAAAAATGTCCCCAATATATTCCTCTGCTTCAGAAATTGGATGTATGTCAATGTCTTTTCTTCTCTTCTCCAAGTGTCCTTTACCACGGAAACATGCCTTTCTCTTGCAATAGAGCTGTGCTCTGTAACATGCTGGTCATCGACTCTCCAGCAAGTAGACAGCACCCCCTGCCTGTATCCCGCGGTTGCTCGTCAAAAAAAAACACGGACGGCCAAGGTAACAATAAACACACAATGTGAGGACGCACCACCTCGTCGCCAATTGTTATATACCCATATATATGGTTGGGCATTACACCAATAATAATAAGGACACGGAAACCTTGGTTGCTCTGTCGCTTCACGTTTACTACTGTCGAGGTCAACAACAACTCTGTATGATACAGGAAGTGACATCCAGAGCAGGAGGCATGACGGTAACTCAGCAGGGACAAAACTAGGACTGTTAATACACAACAGAATTTCCCTCCTGTCTGCTACCGGCAAGGTTCTTGCCAAAGTGATGCTGTCAAGACTCATACAGAGCATAACAGAACACCTATTGCCTGAGTCTCAATGTGGCTTCAGGAAAAAAATTGCAGCACTGTGGACATGATTTTCACAACACGCCAGGTACAAGATAAATGTAGGGAGCAACATCAAAAACTATACATGGCGTTTGTGGACCTATCAAAGGCCTTTGAAACGGTCAACAGAGACTTGCTTACGGCGGTCCTTCTCAGGGTTGGTTGCCCGAAGAATTTGTAAAAATCCTGCAAAGTTTCCACGAGGGGATGATGGCTCAGGTAACAACAGGAGGACAGGAGTCTAGGCCTTTCAAGGTATGCACAGGTGTCAGGCAGGATTGTGTACTTGCACCTGTACTATTCAACATCTTCCTCATGAGTGTCACCTGGCTACTGCACAAATAAGTTGAGGGAAGCAGTGGTGTGCTGGTGGATTACAGGCTGGATGGAAGCTTATTTAACATCAGAAGGCTGCAGGCAGCTACCAAGGTCAAAACTGAACATTATGGAATTACAGTATGCTGATGATTGTGCCTTCGTGGCACATACATCAGAGGCTCTGCAGGCGACGCTAACAGCTGCTGTGAAGACCTATAGTAGACTGGGTCTCACTGTGAACACTGTGAAGACGGAAGTACTCTGCCAGTGAAATTCCCCTCCGCCAACTTAACCACCATCACCTGTCTTTAACATCGATGACAAGCCCCTAGCAATAGTCCCAGACTTCAAATATCTTGGGAGCATCCTCTCCGAAAACTGCAGCATGGACAATGATGTTCAAAACCGAATAAGGTCTGCCTCAGCCTCCTTTGATAGACTGCGTTCTTACGCAGTCTACCAAAGGAGGCTGTATGTGGACAAAGACCTCAGCATACGTACCAAGGTGGCAGTCTACAAAGCCATCTGTGTCTCCACACTATTATACGGCTGTGAAGCTTGGACCCTGTATCGCCGCCACATCCAACAGCTGGAGAACTTTCACATCAAGTGTCTCCAGCGGATCCTTGGGCTGACATGGCGTGATTGTGTGCCACACACGGAAGTCCTGAGTAAAACTGGTACCAAGAGCATGGAGGCCACTTTTCTCCAGTACCAACAGAATGCCAGTTGATAGACTTTCGCGACAACTGCTATATGGTCAACTTCATCATGGCCCGAGATCTGCAGGAGGCCAAAAGCGGAGATATAAGGACCAACTGAAAATAACTCTCAGGAGGTGTGGAATACAGCACACACATCTGGAAAGCTCTGCCCTCAGATCGCCCTCTCTGGAGGCAACTCTGCCATGCAGGCCTTCAACGTTTTGAAGAGGAGAAAAGCGCAGCGAGGGAAGGGAAACGCCAAAGGAGGAAGATGGGCCCTGCAGCCAAGACCACAACAAACAAGTCATCATCGGATACGATGGACTACCATAAGCAAGTAAGCATATATATATATATATATATATATATATATATATATATATATATATATATATATATATATATATATATATATATATATACTGTATATACGTGTGTGTGTGTGTGTGTGTGTGTGTGTGTGTGTGTGTGTGTGTGTGTGTGTGTGTGTGTGTGTGTGTGTGTGTGTGTGTGTGTGTGTGTGTGTGTGTGTGTGAAAGGATCCTATTTCTTCACATCAAATATTCCATTTTGAAAAACATTTTGGGGAAAGTTTGCAAATTGTGTGTTTTTGGCCCAAAAAAAACAACCAAAAACCAGGGGTTTCTTTAAAAAAAAAAAAGGGGGGGGGGCGCATAATACATAAGGGAAATATAAATGAATGGCAACAGAATCATCTGAAATCGATATAGATATTAAGCGTTGAAAGTAGATATCTATATATGTTGACATGCGACTTATTTTTAACACGTTTTTGAATCCGAAACCTTCAGTCTGATTTTTTTTTAAACTGTCATTCTTCAAAAAGTACCAATGTAGCAAAAGTAATGGTGTCATGAATTATTTACCTATCTAAGGCTCCAATTACTTCACATATTCCATTTTGAAAAACAATATTGGGAAATGTTTTCAAATTGTTTTTATTTTGCCAAAACAAACTCGGGTTCTTTGGAAAAAAGGATTCAAAACATAAAAAAAAAAAAAAACTTAGATAGATCTGAAGTTGATCTATAGATTTAAGCGTTGTACGTAATAATAATACATATTGATACGTGAATTAGTTTTAACACTAATATTAGTGGAGGCCTTTTGGATCCCTTAGACCAGTGGTTCTCAACCTTTTTTCAGTGATGTGAACATTTTTTTAATTCAAGTACCCCCTAATCAGAGCAAAGCATTTTTGGTTGAAAAAAAAAGATAAAGAAGTAAAATACAGCACTATGTCATCAGTTTCTGATTTATTAAATTGTACAACAGTGCAAAATATTGCTAATTTGTTGTGGTATTTCTTGAACTATTTGGAAAAAAAGATATAAAAAGAACTAAAAACTTGTTGAAAAATAAACAAGTGATTCAATTATAAATAAAGATTTCTACACATAGAAGTAATCATCAACTTAAAGTGCCCTCTTTGGGGATTGTAATAGAGATCCATCTGGATTCATGAACTTAATTCTAAACATTTCTTCACAAAAAAAGAAATCTTTAACATCAATATCTATGGAACATGTCCACAAAAAATCTAGCTGTCAACACTGAATATTGCATTGTTGCATTTATTTTCACAGTTCTTTTTGACAGACATTTAAAAAAAATCTCACGTACCCCTTGGCATACCTTCAAGTACCCCCAGGGGTACGCGTACCCCCATTTGAGAACCACTGCCTTAGAGTTTTAGTCAGCTTTTTTTTTTAACTGTCATTGTTTTTTGCTTGTTTTTGTTTTTTTAAATAATTAACCAAAAGCAAATTTGTTATGCATTATTTACCTATTTAAAGGGGAATTGCATTTTTTATTTTGCCTATTATTATGGAATACATTACGACAAATGTATTGTTTTTTTTAAGCATTCTAACTTGTAAATAAAAGTCTACTTACAGCGGAGCCAATGGGAGGTCCTCTATTCAGCCCATAAAACCCAATAAATTACCATCCAAAAATCCATTTACATTCCATATTAATGATATTGTTATTATAAGCGCTAACGCAGACCAACTATTTATAGCTGCGCAGTGACAATGTTGACATGATCGACTGGTCAGCTGCTTCCTCGTTTCTTTGCTTGTCAAACTTTATTGTAGATCATAAATCATGCCTCTCACCTGGATAGTAGAAGGATGAGAACGTAGTACGACAAGTTGGGACACTCTGACAGCCAATTTAGACCCGGAAATGGCGAGAACGACAAGAAAAGACGCTTTTTTCCACTTCTCTTTTCTTCGTGAGGATTATGAGTCATTCTTCATCTAAATAAGAATATATGAACATTTTAGCATCCTAATGACAGCAGACATTGTACATTAAGTGATGTTTTATTGAAGTCTGCAGTGATGTAGTCAAAAAAAAGTGAACGTTGTGATGCGTTTTTGAAATTAATGTACCGTATGCTTAAAATGATCAAAATACGTAAATATTAAATGTTATTATAACTGTTGCTACATTACATATATACTTACATCATGTATATATTACATGTTATTATGAATGTTACTACATTACATATATACTTACATCATGTATATATTACATGTTATTATGAATGTTACTACATTACATAAATAATTACATCATGTATATATTACATGTTATTATGAATGTTACTACATGACATATATACTTACATCATGTATATTTTACATGTTATTATGAATGTTACTACATTACATATATACTTACATCATGTATATATTACATGTTATTATGAATGTTGCTACATTACATATATACTTACATCATGTATATATTACATGTTATTATGAATGTTACTACATTACATATATACATACATCATGTATATAAAACCTTAATGGAGGTGTTTGGATATTTTCTAAGGGCGTCATAGGCAGAATAGAGCGACTCCAATAGGCTCCATTGTACATCGATCACATTTATTTAATATTTAGAATGCCATTCTTATGTTTTTCATAATGATTGTGAACATTAGGCAAAATTCCATAAAAAAAAGTGCCGTTCCCCTTTAAGGCTCCAAATACTTCACATCAAATATTCCACTTTAAAAAATGTTTTGGGGAAAAGTTTGCACATTTTGGCATAAAAAAACCCAGGGGTTTCTTTTGGGGGGAAAAGGGCATATAACATAACAAAATAAAATAAAAAAAAATCATTGTAACAGATATATCTGAAGTAGATCTAATGAGCTTTAGATATTTAAGTGTTGACAGTAAAACAATTCATGAATATGGCTTATTTTTAACACTTTAAAGACTTTTTCTCCCTGCCTACAGCATGCTGGTGGGAGCGTCACGATCCGGGGCTGCATGAGTGCTGCCGGCCCTGAGGAGCTGCAGTTATTTGGGGTAAACACAGATGAGGTGAGTGAGAACTTCCAGTCCAATTATGCCACCTGGACTGACGATTTGATGAGGCGCGACCTGCAGATGTTCCGGTAAATGTCGATTTAAAAAACAGCTCATGTTTCCATGACATGTTGTTTTTACTTAGCGACTGATTGCTTTTGAATATGCGGCGGGGTAAAAGGAGCATGCAGTGACGTTAAACACCACATCAGAAAAAGGAAGTGTGGCCGCGTAAACACATTTCTATTTCACATTGTTAAAAGGCAATTTGTCTCCAGCTTTTATAAAATAAGCACAAATTGACTTAGACTTAGACTTGGACAAACTTTAATGATCCACAAGGGAAATTGTTCAACACAGTAGCTCAGTTACAATGATGGAAAGTGTAAGGATGGAAAGGACAATGCAGGTATAAATAGACTAAAAAAGCTATAAAAAAATCTAACATATATACGAATATATACATAATATGTGTACAGAATAATTTATATACAGATATATTATATTATGTCTATAACATATATACAATATATACCAATGACCATGTACAATATTACAGTATATACAGCATATATAACAGCAGCAGCATAAAATAGAGAGTAGGTCCAGCAGGAAATAGAAGATAGACATTATAAACAAAGAGAAGTAGCTAACATGTCAGGTGTCAGATATTGCAGATATATTGCAGGTAACTTTCTCTTTTCCTGTAGTCTTTTCCCCCCCCTTTGTTTCTTTCATCTATTTTATTATCTCACTTCAAAGTAAATTGGCATGAATTTCAAGACAAAAAGAGAATCCAGCTAATTTAAAGTGTGTGTTGAAAACAAACGGGAGAAGATTCAGTAACATTTGTAATCAAATGCTTGGTGCAAAAGTAGCAGAATGCAAAATGCATGTGGCAGCGAGGTACACACGCAAATAAGTTAAAGCAAGATAAACGTGGAATATAAAAGATGCACACATTTTGGGGTACATTTTGAAGCTTTTTACAATTTATGCACATACAAAACCCACAACCAGTGAAGTTGTCACGTTGTGTAAATGGTAAATAAAAACAGAACACAATGATTTGCAAATCATTTTCAACCTATATTCAATTAAATAGACTGCAAAGACAAGATATTTAATATTCACACTGGGAAACTTTTTGGCAAATATTAGCTCATTTGGAATTTGACGCCTGCAACATGTTTCAAAAAAGCTGGCACAAGTGGCAAAAAAGACTGAAAAGTTGAGAAATGCTCATCAAACACTTATTTGGAACATCCCACAGGTGAACAGGCTAATTGGGAACAGGTGGGTGCCATGATTGGGTATAAAAGCAGCTTCCATGAAATGCTCAGTCATTCACAAACAAGGATGGGGCGAGGGTCACCACTTTGTCAACAAATGCTTGAGCAAACTGTTTAAGAACAACATTTCTCAACCAGCTAATGCAAGGAATTTAGGGATTTCATCATCTACGCTCCGTAATATCATCAAAAGTCATCATAAGAAAAGTGAAGAGTTTGGGAACAACAGCAACTCAGCCACCAAGTGGTAGGCCACGTAAACTGACAGAGAGGTCAGCATAGTGCAACGACTTTCTGCACAGTCAGTTGCTACAGAGCTCCAAACATCGTGTGACCTTCCAATTAGCCCACGTAAAGTATGCAGAGAGCTTCATGGAAGGGGTTTCCATGGCCGACCAGCTGCATCTAAGCCACACATCACCAAGTCCAATGCAAAGTGTGGGATGCAGTGGTGTAAAGCACGTCGCCACTGGACTCTAGAGCAGTGGAGACGCCTTCTCTGGAGTGATGAATCACGGTTTTCCATCTGGCAATCTGATGGACCAGCCTCGGTTTGGAGGTTGCCAGCAGAACGCTACATTTCGGACTGCATTGTGCCGAGTGTGAAATTTGGTGGACGAGGAATTATGGTGTGGGGTTGGTTTTTCAGGAGTTGGGCTTGGCCCCTTAGTTCCAGTGAAAGGAACTGTGGAGGGAGATGTGGCCAGTGCTGCCTGCAGGAGCAAAGGTCACCGCCTCTGTCCTTGGTGCTGAGGACAGAGCACAATCAGACGGGGGTGTGGCAGTGCTGACGGCGAGAAACAGCAGGCAGGTGATTAGATTTCACAGGTGGTACGTGTTAATCTAGTCATCTGTTGTCTTTAACAGTAAGCTGCCGGGAGCAGGAGGCAAGAGAGGATACGGACGTGACTGAAAAGTCATGTTCTGCTGGAGAAAGACTTGGATAAAATATATGTAGATTAAAACTTTGTTCAACTTGGCAAGCGTGGCTCCTGTGAAGTATATGTCAGTGGTACCGCTAGGGAGCGACCTCTACAGGAACGTTGAATGCTCCAGGATACCAACACATTTTGGACAATTCCATGGGATGGCACTTCAAGTTCATATGAGAGTAAAGGCAGGTGGCCAAATACTTTTGGCAATATAGTGTATATATTAAGTTACTTTGCATGCAGTCGGCTTTTTTAAGCCATCCATCCATCAATTTTCTACCGCTTATCCCTTTCGGGGTCGCGGGGGAAGCTGGAGCCTATCTCAGCTACAATCGGGCGGAAGGCGGGGTCCACCCTGGACACGTATAGGCGGTTTAGCTCGGTTGGTAGAGCGGCCGTGCCAGCAACTTAAGGGTTCCAGGTTCGATCCCCGCTTCCACCATCCTAGTCACTGCCGTTGTGTCCTTGGGCAAGACACTTTACCCACCTGCTCCCAGTGCCACCCACACTGCTTTAAAAATGTAACTTAGATATTGGGTTTCACTATGTAAAGCGCTTTGAGTCACTAGAGAAAAGCGCTATATAAATATAATTCACTTCACTTCACTTCAAGTCGCCACATCATCACAGGGCCAACACAGATAGACAGACAACATTCACACTCACATTCACACACTAGGGACCAATTAGTGTTGCCAACCTACCCCCAGGTGCATGTCTTTGGAGGTGGGAGGAAGCCCCCCCAGTCAAAATGTTTGGACACCCCTGATTTAAAGGATGTTAAAGTTAAAGGCCTACTGAAATGAGACTTTCTTATTTAAAGGTGATAGCAGGTCCATTCTATGTGTCATACTTGATCATTTCGCGATATTGGCATATTTTTGCTGAAAGGATTTAGTAGAGAACATCGACGATAAAGTTCGCAACTTTTGGTCGCTGATAAAAAAAGCCTTGCCTGTACCGGAAGTAGCGTGACGTCACAGGTTGTAGAGCTCCTCACATCTGCACATTGTTTACAATCATGGCCACCAGCAGCGAGAGCGATTCGACCGAGAAAGCGACGATTACCCTATTAATTTGAGCGAGAATGAAAGATTCGTGGATGAGGAAAGTGAAAGTGAAGGATTAGATGGCAGTGGAAGCGATTCAGATAGGGAAGATGCTGTGAGAGGCGGGTGGGACCTGATATTCAGCTGGGAATGACTAAAACAGTAAACAAACACAAGACATATATATATACTCTATTAGCCACAACACAACCAGGCTTATATTTAATATGCCACAAATTAATCCCGCATAACAAACACCTCCCCCCTACCCCCTCCCGTCCATATAACCCGCCAATACAACTCAAACACCCGCACAACACACTCAATCCCACAGCCCAAAGTACCGTTCACCTCCGCAAAGTTCATACAGCACATATATTTCCCCAAAGTCCCCAAAGTTACGTACGTGACATGCACATAGCGGCACGCACTTACGGGCAAGCGTTCAAATGTTTGGAAGCCGCAGCTGCGTACTCACGGTACCGCGTCTGCTATCCAACTCAAAGTCCTCCTGGTTGTGTTGCTGCAGCCAGCCGCTAATACACCGCTTCCCACCTACAGCTTTCTTCTTTGCTGTCTTCATTGTTCATTAAACAAATTGCAAAAGATTCACCAACACAGATGTCCAGAATACTGTGGAATTTTGCGATGAAATCAGACGAGCTGGCCACAATGGTGTCCCAAAATGTCCGCTACAATCCGTGACGTCACACGCAAACGTCATCATACCAAAACGTTTTCAGCAGGATATTTCGCGGGAAATTTAAAATTGCACTTTACTAATTTAACCCGGCCGTATTGGCATGTGTTGCAATGTTAAGATTTCATCATTGATATATAAACTATCAGACTGCGTGGTCGGTAGTAGTGGCTTTCAGTAGGCCTTTAAGTTTGATACTAATCGAGAACAAACATCAGTGCATGTTCAGCAGCCTTGCATCGAAAAACTATGGTCACAATTACAGAAGAGAGGAAGGGCAAAAAGAAATCAACATAATGTTTTAAAGCCCAGACTGCATTAGGGGAACCACACTGCCTGCTTAAAATATGCTTTCCCATTTTTCCATCTTGTCAAAATGGCAGCAGGTTGTAAGATGGAGCACCAAGAGAGGCCCATCCAAAGAGGTACTCCAATGATAAACAAGCAATCTGAGGCGGCACTCGCACAGTCCAGAACTGAATTGGACAGAAATACGCATCACACGAAATGCACCAAAACATTCTGTTTGTGGGAGTGAAAGTTACACACTTGCAGTAGTTAGCAAAGCATTGTACGTCAGTAAAAACACAATATGAATAATTGGTTCTAGCCTCCACAAAAGTCCTTATTTTATTACACATATAAATATATACATACATATATACGTACATATATATAAATGGCGTGGCGAAGTTGGTAGAGTGGCCGTGCCAGCAATCGGAGGGTTGCTGGTTACTGGGGTTCAATCCCCACCTTCTACCATCCTAGTCACGTCCGTTGTGTCCTTGGGCAAGACACTTCACCCTTGCTCCTGATGGCTGCTGGTTAGCGCCTTGCATGGCAGCTCCCGCCATCAGTGTATGAATGTGTGTGTGAATGGGTGAATGTGGAAATACTGTCAAAGCGCTTTGAGTACCTTGAAGGTAGAAAAGCGCTATACAAGTATAACCCATTTATCATTATCATTTATACATACATGCAAAAATGTATGTACATACATTTTATTTATACATTTATACATCAATCAAACAAATTAAACAAGGGGGAAATACATCAAAAATCTCATCATTTTCAAAACAACACAACCACAACGGCAAGCTAAACCGTCACTCACAGAAGTCTCCTTGGTTCTCTCAAAAACGTTAACAACCATGTTGCTACAATAATTATAAATACAAATAAATAAAATAAAATAATAACATGCGAGGCAGAGAAGGGAGGGCCAGCAGAGAGAGATCAGAGAAAGGGCGTGAGTGTGTGTGTGGGTTCCCTCTCCTCTCTAAGTTTAAGTCCACAGCGAATCCCTCCTTCTCTCCAGGCTCGTTTGTTGTTTTTTTAAACCATATTGAGAAAGCAACCCGGCGGAGGAAACTCATTTTGGCCGCTTGTACCCGTGATCTTGTCCTTTCGGTCATAACCCAAAGCTCATGACCATAGGTGAGGATGGGAACGTAGATCGACCAGTAAATTGAGAGCTTTGCCTTCCGGCTCAGCTCCTTCTTCACCACAACGGATCGATACAGCGTCCGCATTACTGAAGACGCCACACCGATCCTCCTGTCGATCTCACGATCCACTCTTCTCTCACTCGTGAACAAGACTCCGAGGTACTTGAACTCCTCCACTTGGGGCAGGGTCTCCTCCCCAATCCGGAGATGGCACTCCACCCTTTTCCGGGCGAGAACCATGGACTCAGACTTGGAGGTGCTGATTCTCATCCCAGTCACTTCACACTCGGTTGTGAACCAATCCAGTGAGAGCTGAAGATCCTGGCCAGATGAAGCCATCAGGACCACATCATCTGCAAAAAGCAGAGACCTAATCCTGCAGCCACCAAACCGCCCCTCAATGCCCTGACTGCGCCCAAAAATGATGTCCATAAAAGTTATGAACAGAATCGGGGACAAAGTCCAACCCTCACTGGTGTTCATTTTCAATCAAGATAAAAAACATATCAAAATCAAATTGCAGGATGTTACTTATGTAGTTTGATCATTTTCCTCGACGGATGTTGAGTTGAGTTGAGTTTGAGTTTATTTGGAACATGCAAGCATACAACATGATACATCACAATGTCCAGTTTCTCCTTTCAACATGTTCGAAAAGGAGTAGGAAGAAGCAGAGCTTATTTAATCCTACCCCTTTTCTTTTACATAACAGTTGCTAAAACTTTTGTTCACTTCCTGTTCTCAATTTATTCACAATATACTCCATAAGTAATCACAATAAAAATAAATAAATAAATAATAATTGGTGAAGTAAGTTATATTTCATTTGATGAGATAAGTAAGATTATTTTGAGAGTGAAAGAATGGATGAATTAAATAAATTCAGAATGTTTATCATGGTTATTCTTCTTTGTCCTTTGTAAACACTTTAAGTTTGAAGAGTTTCTTGAAGTGGATCATATTAGTACATTGTTTGATTGCTTTGCTTAATCCATTCCATAATTTAATTCCACATACTGATATACTGAAGGTCTTAAGTTTTGTACGTGTGTACAAATGTTTTAAATTACATTTTTCTCTAAGATTATATTTCTCCTCTTTTTTTGAGAAGAATTGTTGTATATTCTTGGGTAGCAGGTTATAGTTTGCATGGTGCATAATTTTAGCTGTTTGCAAATTCACTATGTGGTGGAATTTCAGTATCTTTATTTCAATAAATAAAGGATTTGTATGTTCTCCATATCCAACATTATGTATTATTCTAACTGATCTTTTTTGTAACACCGTTAATGGATGAAGTGTACTTTTGTAATTATTTCCCCATATTTCTACACAGTAACTCAGATATGGTAACACTAGCGAGCAGTAGAGAATATTAAGTGATTTTTGGTCTAGAACATGTTTTGCTTTATTCATTATTGATGTGTTTCTCGCTACTTTATGTTGTATATTTTTTACATGAGATTTCCAGTTCAATTTATCATCAATCATTATACCTAGAAATTTGGTTTAATTTACTCTTTCAATTTCTATTCCGTCTATTTGTATTTGTGTTTGACTTTCTCTTCTACTGTTACCAAATAGCATTATCTTAGTTTTACTGAGATTCAACGATAGTCTGTTTTTGTCAAACCATCTTTTTAATTTGTTAATTTCTTCTGTTATTATTTGTATTATCTTCTGTGTGTTCTCTCCTGAACAAAACGCTGTTGTATCATCCGCAAATAATACTAACTTTAAATCTTTTGTAACTTTACAAATGTCATTTATATAGAGATTGAATAATTTAGGTCCTAGTATTGATCCCTGAGGTACACCACAGGATATATTTAGCGTTGTAGACGTGTGTTCGCCTAGCTTCACGTATTGTTTCCTGTTCGTTAGATAACTTCTTATCCAGTGTAAGACTAACCCTCTGATGCCATATCGTTCTAGTTTTTTTATTAAAATATTGTGATTAATAGTGTCAAATGCTTTAGTTAGATCCATAAACACTGCTGCCGCACATTTTTTACTATCTATTGCATTGGTAATTTCTTCTGTCATTTCAATTAAAGCCATTGAAGTTAAAACATTAGCTCTGTATCCATATTGGTTCTCTTTGAGTATTCTATTTTTATTTATGAAACTCTCTAATCTGTTATTGAACAGTTTCTCAATGATTTTAGAAAATTGTGGAAGTAAAGAAACAGGTCTATAATTTGTAAATTGATGTTTGTCTACAGTCTTATAAATTGGTGCAACTTTAGCTATTTTCATTTAGTTTGGAAATGTACCTGTTTGAAATGATAGGTTACTAATATACATTAATGGTCCTGAGATCTCTTCAATAATATTTTTTATCGTTTCCATATCAATTCCGTTACAATCAGTTGAAGTCTTAGATTTACATTTTTTCACGATTGTAACTATTTCCTCCTGTGTCACATTACTGAGGAACATGGAGTTTTGATTGATTGATTGAGACTTTTATTTGTAGGTTGCACAGTGAAGTACATATTCCGTACAATTGACCACTAAATGGTAACACCCGAATAAGTTTTTCAACTTGTTTAAGTCGGGGTCCACTTAAACTGATTCATGATACAGATATATACTATCAGATATATACTAGCATCATAATACAGTCATCACACAAGATAATCACATTGAATTATTTACATTATTTACAATCCGGGGTGTGGAGGGGGGGGGGTTGGTTGTTATCATCAGTCATCAACAATTGAGAACAGAGAAATGGATATTGGAACAGTGTAGGTCTGACTTGGTAGGATATGTACAGAAAGTAGTGGACATAGAGACAGAGAGCGAGAGAGAGAGAGAGAGAGAGAGAGAGAGAGAGAGAGAGAGAGAGAGAGAGAGAGAGAGAGAGAGAGAGAGAGAGATCAGAAAGCATGAGAAAAAGTATCTGCATTTGATTGTTTACATTTGATTATTAACAATTCGGGGAGGGTGTTAGTTTAGGGTTGTAGCTGCCTGGAGGTGTACTTTTATTGCAGTTTTGAAGGAGGATAGAGATGCCCTTTCTTTTATACCTGCTGGGAGCGCATTCCACATTGATGTGGCATAGAAAGAGAATGAGTTAAGACCTTTGTTAGATCGGAATCTGGGTTTAACGTGGTTAGTGGAGATCCCCCTGGTGTTGTGGTTATGGCGGTCATAAGTAAGGAAGTAGTTTGACATGTACTTCGGTATCAGGGAGGTGTAGCGGATTTTATAGACTAGGCTCAGTGCAAGTTGTTTTACTCTATCCTCCACCTTGAGCCAGCCCACTTTAGAGAATTGGGTAGGAGTGAGGTGGGATCTGGGGTGGAGGTCTAGAAGTAATCTGACTAGCTTGTTCTGGGATGTTTGGAGTTTAGATTTGAGGGTTTTTGAGGTGCTAGGGTACCAGGTTTTTTATCGTTTCCATATCAATTCTGTTACAATCAGTTGAAGTCTTAGATTTACATTTTTTCACGATTGTAACTATTTCCTCCTGTGTCACATTACTGAGAAACATGGAATTGGGATTTCGCCAGGGCCGGCCCATGGCATAGGCCGTATAGGCAAATGCTAAGGGCGCCGTCCATCAGGGGGCGCCACGCCAGTGCCACAAATGTTGGAGAACAAAAAAAAAAAAGTTGGTACTATTATTTTTAAATACAAAAAATAATCCCACGTTAATTAAAATGCAAAGTAAAGCCTATTTAATAGAAATATTATTTGTTACAACATTACGCCCCCCCCCCCCCACCCAGAGAGACGTGCGCTCTTTGTGTGTGTGTGTGTGAGAGTGTGAGTGTGGGGAGGGAAGAGAGAGAGGGGGGAGGGGGGCGTGTCTGATCATGGCGGAGCTGCAGTCGAGTTTGTTACATGGAGATATTTTCACTACTTTTCTTTAGTCGAGCACAAAGAAAATAACATTGTAGTTAAATGTAAATTGTGCTTTGGATCAAAGATCCCATCTACTGCCCAAAACAGCAATTCAAATCTGCTGAAACAAGCTACATAAGCAACATGCTTCGACGAAGCTAGTAAAGAGAGACAGAGACTCCAATGCTACTTTCCCTCCACCACCACCACTTAAGGATTAACTCTGCCTCTGCTCATCATTCAGCACTGAAGGTACACACTCTGTCAATCAATGTTCCCTGTAAGTGTTCATGTGTGAGCAAACGCAAAAACTCCCTGAGCATTCAGTGGAGGCCATGTGAGCAACATCAGACGTGCACACTGTGGCTACACCAGCAGCACACCTGTCCCAAACCTGACTAAATAACAAGTTTAATCTCCATCCATCCATCCATTTTTTACCGCTTGTCCCTTTCGGGGTCGCTGGAGCCTATCTCAGCTGCATTCAGGCGGAAGGCGGGGTACACCCTGGACAAGTCCTCACCCATCGCAGGGCCAACACAGATAGACAGACAACATTCTCTTATTATTATAATCAAATTACAGCAGTCATTTCCATTTCTAATACAAGTGTTTAGGCCCACTTACAATGACAATAACAACAAATATTGTTTTTCATGAACTGTGTACTTGTATTGTTTGTCTGGGTGGAGGTCCTGCTTTGGAAATAATTTGTACCCCTTTCAGACATTGCATTTAGTTCCCATTAAAACATCCACATGTTGCACAATGAGATGTAAGCAGGGGATCATGTGTACATTCCTGCAACTTAATATATTTGTATTAGTATTTATTTAATATACTAACAGCATTTAATGATTAATATTTATAAATTGAGATTCCTAATAAATGACACTAGAATAAGCAGACATTTGATTGGTAAATCATAGTGTAACGACCTGGAATGACACTTTATGTGTGGTGTTGGAGTTGTCCCACTTTTTGTGTGGCTGTAAACGCATCACTGGCTAAGTGCCATATGTGCATGTGTTGGCGCAAGTGAGAAAGAGCGAGCGGCTGCTGTTGATATAACAAAGTTGCTTTTGGTCTGGTTTGTACTGCAGAAAATGACCACTTTTGCTAGACATCATTTTTTTACTAATGTTTTGGTGATGTGTTTATGGCCGACAATAAAGAGTTTTACTCAGTAAAGTGATGGATGGAATTCATGTCCTCAAAGCGTCTCGACAGACGTTACAATATTTGAACAATGATGACGAAAACTGTTTTCTCTGTCGTGTCCGTGTGTCGAAAATTGTTATGCACTTATTTTTTTATTTGATTTTGTGCGTGGCATAGATTTGCCGTGCGCAGAGGACGCTTGAGCAGTGCGCAATTGCACAGGCGCACACCTTAGAGGGAACATTGCTGTCAATTCTCTTATATACTCTTTCATTCTAGACTTCTAGTGTGTTTAATCATCACATCACTCTAAATGTATAGACTATAAAGTTCACAAACATAAAGAGGGATGCTAGAGGGCCAGGCCAATCTTTCCTTATCTCTAAACTAAAACTGGGGAAATGTGTAGAGTGTTCTGGGCTTCAGACATGATTTTGTGTCAGAATTCCTTGGGGAAAAAATGCATGAGTAGGCTTTGTGTATGTAGTGTGTGCCTTTCTTGCTTTTCAGCTATGCTGTTATTATGCCGTTTGTTACTTATGTATGTTATGTTGCAGCTATTTAAAATAGTTTTGTCAATTTGTTCTGGCCAAAAACAAATTGGCCCTTTGAAACATATCTTTGTCTTTGTGTGTTGTATGTAGAGCACATTGCTTAGCAGAGTTCAGTGATGCAAATGTATGTCAAGTTGATCAACACATTGCATTATTCTCCAGTGCAATAACAGTACTGAAATGAAGGCTAAAAGGGCATTAATGGGAGCTTTAAAAAAAAAAGAAGAAAAAAAAAGTAACTAAATAGTTACTTTTCACAGTAACGCATTACTTTTTGGTGTAAGTAACTGAGTTACTTTTAAAATGAAGTAACTAGTAACTGTAACTAGTTACTGGTTTTCAGTAACTAACCCAACACTGGTGATAGTAACCTGGCTTTTTAGCATTAAGCTAATGTTACATGATTCGGCAATTGCTAATCAATAAATAGCTAGTTCTGTTTTAACGTCGGGTTAATATTGTGGAGGGGGCTAAATTGTTATGGAAAATAATAATGTAACGTTAGGTAATTACAGTACTCCCACGGTCCCACCTTACATTCCTCAGGGACATTTGTATTAGATCTTTTAAGCAGGTGTTTTTTGTTTGCATTGTTATTGCCTTCTGGTTAGCTAATGTTTGCCCTGCAGGTAATAGTCACTTTTCCACCCCTTTATATATTAGGTATAGTTGTAAGCCTAGTTGTTAAAGTGCACATCATTAATGTTAATTAAGCAATATCACATGAGAGGGAATGCTGTTTTTTAATTTGAGCACTGCTGTGATTCGGTTAAAGATAATCATAACATAACATTCTCATATAATATATTATACTGTTACTTTGCATTCTGCTCTTCAGCATTTCACTGTAATGATGACAATAAAGTGTTAGATATTCACTTTTTATTTTTTGTATTCATTTATTTATTCTTCTTTTTTTTTTATCTTGTTAACTATTCTGATTGTTAATTTGCTTTCTTTAAGTAAAAAAAAAGGTCAAAGACAAAGCTATTCGGTTTCTTGTGAGTATATACACTTCACTGCCGATGTGGGGGGGCGCCACCTAAAATCTTGCCTAGGGCGCCAGATTGGTTAGGGCCGGGCCTGGATTTCGCTCTATGGTATCATTACAGTCCTCAATTGAAACTGGGTCTGGAATCCTTTTTCCCAATTTTGGTCCAATATTTACAAAGTAATTATTGAAGCTTTCAACTACTTCCTTTATGTTGTCATGTTCTTTATTTCCGTCTAAGAAGTATTGGGGGTAATCCCTCTTAGTGCCATTTTTAATAATGCTATTGAGGATGCCCCATGTTGCTCTCATATTATTTTTGTTCCTGTCCAATAATTCACTGTAATATTATTTCCAACTAACATCATGTGGTTTAATTTGGTTTATTTTATGTGTAGCATCATCTACAAATATACAAAGAATTGCTATTGCGACATCCAGTGGACACATTTAGAACAGCAGTTTCTTTCATTCAAAAATTTCAGGTACATTTTTATACTCATCGCCGGATAAAACCTGTTCGCGGGCCGTACGTTTGACACGCCTGATCTAAAGGTTCGTCCACGGAAAAGTTGACAAATACCGAGGTCCGTAAATCGAATTTTGGATCCAGTTCTCGTATTAGATCTTTTCATTCATTTAAAGCAGGGGTCCCAGACACGCGGCCCGCGGGCCAATTGCGGCCTGCGAGACGTTATTTTGCGGTCCCCACCTTAATATGAAAGTTTAATGTTAGTGTGGCCCGCAAGTTTTATATGAATGGCGCTTCACAGGGTTGTGTGCGGAGCCGAAGGAATCTACCAATCACGGTGTGGTATATGGCTCTCCCGGGCCGGGGAGACGAGCGGTCCGGTAGCTTCCGAAGCACTCCGCCGAAGGACTGAGCGACAATACAAAACCGTGGTGCACTGGACCCCAGCGCTGATACTCCGACAGAGAGTCGCTGGGCGAATCGGACGTGTAACACGTTACACTGCAAAAACTGAATTCTAAGTAAGATTAAATATCTCAAATAATAATAATATTTGCTGATTTTCTGTCTGATAAGATCATTCTTCTCACTAAGCAGATTTTATGTTAGAGTGTTTTACTTGTTTTAAGTGTTTTGGTCCTAAATGATCTCAGTAAGATACTACAGCTTGTTGCTGAGATTTGATGACCTATATTGAGTAAAACATGCTTGAAACTAGAATATCAACTGTTGCAAAGCTGTGTCATCAACACTCACAAGTATAAAACTGCTTTTTCAAAGTAACAATTTCTTATTTCAAGCACGAAAAAAAAAATCCTGACTTTGACACAATTGTGTCTCATAATTAAAACGGATGGACTCTGCTGTTTTATTTTCAATGAAACAATAGAAAATACGTACTCATAAAGTAGTAAAGTTGGCACAGTACAGTAAACTGACAGTTAATATTTAACATGTGACATTTCTAACAATTTTGAATAGAAATGTTCATGCACATTCAAATTAATTCTTCAAAATTACAATGAAATAATTTTTGCCGGAGGCTGGGCTGTATGTATATATATATATATATATATATATATATATATACATATGTATATATTCCTCGCGCACTAATTGACTGAAAGAGCACGTACATGGTGCGAAGATGTCATGTTATCGATGGAAAAATGCATTTTTAGACAACATGATTTGCCTGAGCGGCTAGTAGACCCCGAGAGTAACAAGCGGTTGCCATGTTGCCTTTCCATTAAGAAAAATAAACTAGTTTTTAGTATAAGTTTGCTGGTTTCAAGACATGTAATGCCGAGCGCATATCATTATGTCAAGATAATGGCACTAGCATTTACTTAATTTAAGAATATTTTTCAACATATTGAGCAAAAAGGTCTCTCTATTTTTTTCCTACCAAGAAAAGTGCACTTGTTATTAGTGAGAATATACTTATTTTAAAGGTATTTTTGGGTTCATTGAGGTTAGCTAATTTTACTTGTTTTGGAAAGTCTTGACAAGCTGAATTTTCTTGTTCTATTGGCAGATAATTTTGCTTAATTCAAGTAAAATACCCCTAATTTTTGTATTTTTTTTCAAGTTTTTGAACACTGACTTTTTGCAGTGTAGTCGTGATGTTAGCCCGTTCAGGGTTAATTGTGCTACCGTAACTGTAAACTCCACGGTGAGCCCCCACCCCCGTTGGCTCCAGACAGAGACGATTTTTGTTATTTGGGTCCAAAATGGCTCTTTCAACGTTCTGGGTTGCCTACACCTGCGTTAGTGGGAAAGCGGCAAATGAGTGAAAGCGACAGAAACGTTGCCATGGAGACTGGTTTATTTACTTAATTCTCATTTTGTTCATTCATATTTATATTTTATTTTTTGTTTGAAAACAAAAATAAAGACCTTTAAAAATATGTTTTTTTAAGATATATTTTGTGACCCCCACCCCCCAGACTCTGCATCCAGTGGCCCCCAGGTATATTGAGTTTGAGACCCCTGATTTAAAGTGTAAACTTAGGAACAAACAAGCGATCCCTTCTGTGGTCCTTGGGCGTGGTGCGAACAGATGAAGCAAATATCCATGTAACGTATATGTTCTGCCATCGCTCTTTATGAGAAATATCCATGTAACGTATATTCTCTGCCATCGCTCTTTATGAGAAATATCCACGTAACTTATATTCTCTGCCATCGCTCTTTATGAGAAATATCCACGTAACGTATATTCTCTGCCATCGCTCTTTATGAGAAATATCCATGTAACGTATATTCTCTGCCATTGCTCTTTATGAGAAATATCCACGTAACGTATATTCTCTGCCATCGCTCTTTATGAGAAATATCCATGTAACGTATATTCTCTGCCATCGCTCTTTATGAGAAATATCCATGTAACGTATATTCTCTGCCATCGCTCTTTATGAGAAATATCCACGTAACGTATATTCTCTGCCATCGCTCTTTATGAGAAATATCCACGTAACGTATACTCTCTGCCATCGCTCTTTATGAGAAATATCCACGTAACGTATATTCTCTGCCATCGCTCTTTATGAGAAATATCCATGTAACGTATATTCTCTGCCATCGCTCTTTATGAGAAATATCCACGTAACGTATATTCTCTGCCATCGCTCTTTATGAGAAATATCCACGTAACGTATATACTCTGCCATCGCTCTTTATGAGAAATATCCACGTAACGTATATTCTCTGCCATCGCTCTTTATGAGAAATATCCACGTAACGTATATTCTCTGCCATCGCTCTTTATGAGAAATATCCACGTAACGTATATACTCTGCCATCGCTCTTTATGAGAAATATCCACGTAACGTATATTCTCTGCCATCGCTCTTTATGAGAAATATCCATGTAACGTATATTCTCTGCCATCGCTCTTTATGAGAAATATCCATGTAACGTATATTCTCTGCCATCGCTCTTTATGAGAAATATCCACGTAACGTATATTCTCTGCCATCGCTCTTTATGAGAAATATCCACGTAACGTATATTCTCTGCCATTGCTCTTTATGAGAAATATCCACGTAACGTATATTCTCTGCCATCGCTCTTTATGAGAAATATCCACGTAACGTATATTCTCTACCATCGCTCCTTATGAGAAATATCCATGTAACATATATTCTCTGCCATCGCTCTTTATGAGAAATATCCATGTAACGTATATTCTCTGCCATCGCTCTTTATGAGAAATATCCATGTAACGTATATTCTCTGCCATCGCTCTTTATGAGAAATATCCATGTAACGTATATTCTCTGCAATCGCTCTTTATGAGAAATATCCATGTAACGTATATTCTCTGCCATCGCTCTTTATGAGAAATATCCACGTAACGTATATTCTCTGCCATCGCTCTTTATGAGAAATATCCACGTAACGTATATACTCTGCCATCGCTCTTTATGAGAAATATCCACGTAACGTATATTCTCTGCCATCGCTCTTTATGAGAAATATCCACGTAACGTATATTCTCTGCCATTGCTCTTTATGAGAAATATCCACGTAACGTATATTCTCTGCCATCGCTCTTTATGAGAAGTCCAGGTCCAAAGCGAGTGTGAGGGATGACCTCTTGCCAGAAGAATGGATGGTTCTGGCCGCGATTGCTTTGTTACCAGAAAGTGCTCGACGCCTCGCATGTGGCAACATTTTTGTGGATCAGCAAAGCACATCTGATCTTATCGCTGTAATCAATACTATGGATGAGATAGAATCATGTGGTCCTGTATTATAGATCAATCTCTTCTATACAAGGGGGTGTCAGGACTCTCTAAATACACTTTGTGTTTAATGAGGCCTGATGACATCACGTCTGTTGTACAAGACACAAAATTAATCGTTCATGGCCATTAGACGGACGTTGTGTGTCACAAAGAGATGACGTGGTCGTCATTAGACTGGCAGTAGAAAAATGTAATAAAGAAATGAAAGACAAGCGCTTTGTAATTGGTCTCTTTTGTGAACCGCTCGTCAATGTCAGCAGCTCTGTGCTTAAAAAAAACGAATGATGATGATGATGACGATAATAATGTTAACGTCGTTGGCTTCACGTGCCGCCTTCAGAACTCCATTAGAACACAGACGGATTGTCGTCTGTTACTTGAATTTAAAAAAAGAATGTCTATATAAAAACTGCTAGAGAATTATTTCACAAAAGATCATATCACACACATATTTATGTAAATAAATACAAATACTACACGGTCTAGCTCCATCCTATCTTGCTGATTGTATTGTACCATATGTCTATGTTTTTTCTATTCGGGCTCCAGTACTATGGAATGCCCTCCCGGTAACAGTTAGAGATGCTACCTCAGTGGAAGCATTTAAGTCCCATCTTAAAACTCATTTGTATACTCTAGCCTTTAAAGAGACCCCCTTTTTAGACCAGTTGATCTGCCTTTTCTTTTCTTTTCTCCTCTGTCCCCCTCTCCCTTGTGGAGGGGGGACACAGGTCCGGTGGCCATGGATGTCCAGAGTCGGGACCCGGGGTTGACCGCTCGCCTGTGCATCGGTTGGGGACATCTCTGCGCTGCTGACCTGTCTCCGCTCGGGATGGTCTCCTGCTGGCCCCACTATGGACTGGACTCTCACTATTATGTTAGATCCACTATGGACTGGACTTTCACAATATTATGCTAGACCCACTTGACGTCCATTGCATCCGGTCTCCCCTAGAGGGTGAGGTGGGGGGGGGGGGGTGGTCACCCACATCTGCGGTCCTCTCCAAGGGTTCTCATAGTCATTCACATTGACATCCCACTGGGTTGTGAGTTTTTCCTTGCCCTTATGTGGGATCTGAACCGAGGATGTCGTTGTGGCTTGTGCAGCCCTTTGAGACACTTGTGATTTAGGGCTATATAAATAAACATTGATTGATCATTGATTGATGTCCCGGCAAGAAATCTGCGTTCAAAGAACTCCGGCTTATTAGTGATTGATTCCTGGGAGAACGACCCCGCAGTGAGCTGCGACCCCCCTCGTGACAGAATGCAGAACGAACTACTCCGGACAAACGCGTGAAGGTAGGAACATGATTTAATCCATAAATCATACACAATACCAAAAGACAGGAAACAAACAAAAGAAAAGTGTGCCAATCGCACGGTAAGCTAAGGCAACAACTTAGCACAGGAATCAGGAATCGAGAACAGGAATAAAGCAACGTAATTTGTTCCATACCGCAAACAATGAAGCCAGACCCAGTGTGGCGAGCAACGTGAATAAATAGCTCTCTGATTAGTGTTCAACAGCAGGTGAACGTGCCGGACACCAATCAGAGGCAGGTGAAACCAATTAGTACCATGAATTGATTACGTGGACCCCGACTAAAACAAGTTGAAAAACTTATTGGGGTGTTACCATTTAGTGGTCAATTGTACGGAATATGTACTGAACTGTGCAATCTACTAATAAAAGTTTCAATCAATCAATCAATCAATCAAAGTACCCATGGGAACCAAAATAAACCCCCAAAGTGCACAAAACAGGAACCAAGGGAGTCCAAAACCAACAGAACATAACTAAACAAAACATGATCCGGACCACGGATCCTGACAATAGCACAGTTTTTAATTCATTAGCAGCGCGGTACTTTATTATTACCGGTATACCGTACAACCCTAGTTCTATAGTTATCGTCAGTGGTTTCCTCCCACCTGTATGGGGTGGCATCAAAAATATATATGCGATAGAAGAGTTTATAGTCTATCGTTCTGTTTAAATTTCCAGCGGATAGTTACTCCTCATCCGACAAAATTTGGTTATTTGTTTTATCGCATGAGTCAGGCAACATTGCGAAGCTCTTAAAAGAGCAGACGAGAATGCGGTGTGATATTTGTGTCAGGTGGGTTGCAACAAGACCGCCCACTGCAGCACAATCAGCTCTGGAGCCGAGAGCACAGGAGTCATTACAAATGCCGTTCATTATTCATGTGCACACTCGCAGCATCTTCTCACAACAACACCCGTCCTCTGCTGAGCGAGTGTGTGTTTAAAAAGGGGAAAAAAAAACATCTGGTCACTGGATGCTTGGCATGGAGTCTGATATGAGACCTCATTTAACATTCACACGGGGACTCTCGCCATCATCCAGGAACACTTACTGTAGGATTCAATTATCATTTGGGCCTAACAGGGTTTGCATTGATAATGCATCCGGGACTATATACGACAAACCTGTTTTTCTTCCACTCAGTGAGGGAATTGTGGCCCGAGACAGCAAACCTTGTCCTGAGAGAACCCATTATGTCGTCTTACTTCACAACCTTGTTGATCCACCACAAGACATTTGTTTGAATTATACAGAACGCACTGTGGCGGATGCTAACGCTACTTCAAGATTGCATTAGTTCATTTAATAAGATCGTCTTGAAATGATCTTCACGGGAAACTCAATAAAATTCACACACATATTTATGTAAATAAATAAAAATACTACACGGTCTAGCTCCATCTTATCTTGCTGATCGACCATATGTCCCGGCAAGAAATCTGCGTTCAAAGAACTCCGGCTTATTAGTGATTCCCAGAGCCCAAAAAAAGTCTGCGGGCCATAGAGCGTTTTCTATTCGGGCTCCAGTACTATGGAATGCCCTACCGGTAACCGTTAGAGATGCTACCTCAGTAGAAGCATTCAAGTCCAATCTTAAAGGCCTACTGAAACCCACTACTACCGACCACGCAGTCTGATAGTTTATATATCAATGATGAAATCTTAACATTGCAACACATGCCAATACGGCCGGGTTAACTTATAAAGTGCAATTTTAAATTTCCCGGGAAACTTCCGGCTGAAAACGTCTATGTATGATGACGTATGCGCGTGACGTCAATGGTTGAAGCGGAAGTATAGGTACACCATTGTATCACAATACAAACAGCTCTGCTTTCATCGCAAAATTCCACAGTATTCTGGACATCTGTGTTGGTGAATCTTTTGCAATTTGTTTAATGAACAATGGAGACTGCAAAGAAGAAAGCTGTAGGTGGGATCGGTGTATTAGCGGCTGGCTGCAGCAACACAACCAGGAGGACTTTGACTTGGATAGCAGACGCGCTATCTGACGCTAGCTGCCGACCGCATCGATGATCGGGTGAAGTCCTTCGTCGCGCCGTCGATCGCTGGAACGCAGGTGAGCACGGGTGTTGGTGAGCAGATGAGGGCTGGCGTAGGTGGAGAGCTAATTTTTTTAGCATAGCTCTGTCGAGGTCCCGTAGCTAAGTTAGCTTCAATGGCGTCGTTAGCAACAGCATTGCAGCTTCGCCAGGCTGGAAAGCATTAACCGTGTGGTTACAGGTCCAGAGTTTGGTAGTATTGTTGATCTTCTGTCTATCCTTCCAGTCAGGGGTTTATTTATTTTGTTTCTATCTGCATTTAAGCACGATGCTATCACGTTAGCTCCGTAGCTAAAGTGCTTCACCGGTGTATTGCCGTGGAGATAAAAGTCACTATGAATGTCCATTTCACGTTCTCGACTCTCATTTTCAAGAGGATATAGTATCCGAGGTGGTTTAAAATACAAATCCGTGATCCACAACAGCAAAAGGAGAAAGTGTGGAATCCAATGAGCCCTTGTACCTAAGTTACGGTCAGAGCGAAAAAAGATACGTCCTGCACTGCACTCTAGTCCTTCACTCTGACGTTCCTAATCCACAAATCTTTCATCCTGGCTGAAATTAATGGGGTAATCGTCGCTTTCTCGGTCCGAATCGCTCTCGCTGCATTGAAAACAATGGGGAAATGTGAGGAGCCTTTCAACCTGCGACGTCTTGCTACTTCCGGTACAGCCAAGGCTTTTTTTATCAGCGACCAAAAGTTGCAAACTTTATCGTCGATGTTCTCTACTAAATCCTTTCAGCAAAAATATGGCAATATCGCGAAATTATCAAGTGTGACACAGAATGGATCTGCTACCCCCTTTTAAATAAGAAAATGTCATTTCAGTAGGCCTTTAAAAACTCATTTGTATACTCTAGCCTTTAAATAGACCCCCCTTTTAGACCAGTTGATCTGCCGTTTCTTTTATTTTCTCCGATGGCCATGGATGAAGTGCTGGTTGTCCAGAGTCGGGACCCGGGGTGGACCGCTCGCCTGTGCATCGGTTGGGGACATCTCTGCGCTGCTGACCCGTCTCCGCCCGGGATGGTCTCCTGCTGGCCCCACTATGGACTGGACTCTCACTATTATGTTAGATCCACTATGGACTGGACTTTCACAATATTATGTCAGACCCACTCGATGTCCATTGCATCTGGTCTCCCCTAGGGGGGGGGGGTCACCCACATCTGCGGTCCTCTCCAAGGTTTCTCATAGTCATTCACATCGACGTCCCACTGGGTTGTGAGTTTTTCCTTGCCCTTATGTGGGCTCTGAACCGAGGATGTCGTTTTGGCTTCTGCAGCCCTTTGAGACACGTATGATTTAGGGCTATATAATTAAACATTGATTGCATTGATTGATAAAATATTGGTCATTGTTTTTTGATTTTTTAACGACACTTTTAAGTACTGTATTGCTGCATAGTAATGACAAAATTGTTCTTCGATTGCAATAATAAACATATGTCTAATGTGCCGTAATAATTTTTTGTTAAAATAAAGCCAATAGGATGAATTTGAGAATCAGTCATAGACAATTTAGAGTGAAAAGCAAATGTTATTTTCACTCACATACAAAACATTCTAACTTGGATTGTTTCCTTGGCTTCAAGACTCTCCTGAAGGACGGTGCGGTGAAGACACAACACACTCCCTTCTTGTCTCTCATGGACAAAAACCTGTTGTTGACTTTGGACTGACTGACAAGAACACCAAGGCCGCGGAACAGAGACACGCGGCAGGCTTACACACACACATGCATCCACAAAAAATATACGCCACACACACATACCCCACCCCCTATCCAACGCTCTTGACGCGAATCCCTTAGAGGTGATGGACGGCTGGGCAGCGCCTGAAGAGCTGCAGCCATCCACCGTAGCCCCCACTCCCTCCCCTGAAGTGTTTGTTGTAATATGTATATGTGCTTTGCTATGGAGTTTTTTTTCCCACTCCAGACTGGGCGCCCTTAGGAGCCCAGTGTAGATTGTATTTTTGTTACTCATCCTCCCCCGGCTTTTATCTTTTTCCCATCTTTTACGGTGCGATCGGCGTTCCTGTTCTGTAACCCTGTACACTGTTTGTTTGTCTAATCTTGATCGGGGTTGTGCTGAAAACAAAGTGTTGCTGTACTTGTGCAATGGCAATAAAGACCTACCTACCTACCTGTAGTGCCATTTTTGTTGTCCCCTTTTTTTAGAAAAGTACCGAAAAGTATTGAAAAGTATCGAAAAGTATCGAAATACATTTTGGTTACGGTACAAAAATATTGGTATCGGGACAACCCTACATTCAGGTCGTATCTGAATTCAAAAGATCCGATTCCAATGGGATTTACTCTACCTCCTGATGTGGTCTGAGTCTGATGCAAAAAGATTGGATTTGGAGCACTTTGGAGCGTTTAGACTGGCAAAAAACTCCAATCCGTGTCAGTGGAGGGCAGGGGCGTCACTAGCTTTTAAGGACAGGGGGGGCTTAGCCCCCAGAAGATGCACAGGATGCAAGCGAACGTAGCGCACGAGCACAAAACTTCACAAACGGCTAACAAAGACTTACAAATTATATATATATATATATATATATATATATATATATATATATATATATATATATATATATATATATATATATATATATATATATATATATATATATATATATAATATATTATATTATTATATTATATTATATATTATATTATATATTATATTATTATTATATATATTATATATTATAGAAATAATTATTATTTCAGTGGGTTTATTTTCAATCTGTGTTGAGTACAACAACAAACATGGGTTTGCACAGTGACATTTTGTTTACAGCATCAACAAGAAACAATTACTTGCATGATCCTTCAAGATACACTGAAACACAATGAAAGTCATGGCATTAGCCTCAATGTTATTCATTCACAACATAGAGGCTAATGCAGTGGTTCTTAACCTTGTTGGAGGTACCGAACCCCACCAGTTTCATATGCGCATTCACCGAACACTTCTTTAGTGAAAAATAAAAAAATTAAATTTCAAATTCACGAAAAAGTTATATGTTTTTGGTAACACTTTAGTATGGGGAACATATTTTAAGTAATAAAGACTTAATTTAGAGTTATTTGGTTAGGGTCAGGGTTAGAGGGTTAGGGTTATAATAAGGCCATGCCGAATAAGATATTAATAAGTACTTAATAATGACTAGTTAAGAGCCAATGTTACTAATTTGCATGTTAATAAGCAACTAATTAATGGTGAATATGTTCCCCATACTAAATTGTTACCATGTTTTTTTACTGGTGCACAAAATGAACCGTGCATGAACATCACCTTGTTCAAACAACAAAACCAACACAGTGCATAAACTCACAACAAATTACACACCTGCAAATCAGTCAGCTGTTGCCGTATCCGTAATACGCCGATAGGGAGAAGTTTGTATTTACACGATGAATCCGGTGTGTCTTGACCTCTGCCAAACGCCTGAGGCCGACTCACCAAACCCCTAAAGGTTCAATCGAACCCAGGTTAAGAACCACTGGGCTAATGCCACGACTTTAGCTCACAATACAATAATTGTTTGTTCCCAAATATTTTGAAGTTGCACAGATTACATTTTGGGCACATATGTGACTAAAATGGATGTAAATTCAAGCCCTGGAAATATTACTTAATTACTTGAATTAAAGTAATATCTGGATCGGGATAATTTGGCTTACATATAATATATATATATATATATATATATATATATATATATATATATATATATATATATATATATATATATATATATATATATATATATATATATATATATATATATATATATATATATATTATGGCAAGCCAAAATTAAATATATATGGAAGTCTGAATAGAAATGAGAAACATTTATATATACTGTAAATAAGAAAGACTTAGAGTCCGTCTGCTGATCTGAAAAAGAGCCAAAGTTGTCAAAGAGCTGAGGGACCATCTTCAAAGTGCAATGCTGAAACAAATAATGCAAACAATAAAATGTAACTTCCAGGGCTTGAGATTAACGTAGTCCCGTCGTCCCGGGGACGGTAAAAAAAATGCACGGGACGAAATGAAATACTCCCCGGGACGATGGCTTTTAACCATTTTTTTTCTTTTTCTTTGTATGTATTTATTCATTTAACATTTTATATTAAATGTCTTGGTTTTTCCTCCCTCTGAAAATCCTATGAAATGTTTATTAACAAGCCATCCTATAATAATATAACAGCTATTAATGTAACAATACAATAAAACAAATATATTTAATGATGTTTTTTTCATTATTTTAACAATAGGCTAATGTATATTACTTTATATAGATTCTACAAGAAACACAAAACTTAAAAACTAAATTATTTACAATTGCAGACACAAGGTTTCGTGCAGCCTCACTCATTGTAAAGGAAGACGCAAGTCCACGCAGGAGAAAAATGACTACAAAGATGGTGTCTGGGTTTTTCTTATATATATATAAATACATATTAAGTCTTTCATACATATATATATATATATATATATATATATATATATATATATATATATATATATATATATATATATATATATATATATATATATATATATATATATGGCAGCACGGTGGAAGAGGGGTTAGTGCGTCTGCCTCACAATACGAAGGTCCTGAATAGTTGTGAGTTCAATCCCGGCCTCGGGATCTTTCTGTGTGGAGTTTGCATGTTCTCCCCGTGACTGCGTGGGTTCCCTCCGGGTACTCCGGCTTCCTCCCACCTCCAAAGACATGCACCTGGGGATAGGTTGATTGGCAACACTAAATTGGCCCTAGTGTGTGAATGTGAGTTTGTATGTTGTCTGTCTATCTGTGTTGGCCCTGCGATGAGATGGCGACTTGTCCAGGGTGTACCCCGCCTTCCGCCCGATTGTAGCTGAGATAGACTCCAGCACCCCCCGTGACCCCGAAGGGAATAAGCGGTAGAAAATGGATGGATGGATGGATATACCTGTATATATACAGTATATGAAAGACTTAAAGGTATACTAGAGGATTTTGTGGATCATGTTGACTATTGGTCCTCCTAATTGTCAATCATTCTGGTGATGTTACGTATATACAGGTATATATATTCATATATATCGAATAAAACAAATGTCTTATCGATAAGCCATTTTTTATTTATTCATTTATTACAACGCCAAAATAGGCCTAACAACGCCAATGGTTGTAATTCTGTAGCACTTTGAGATTTGGAATCAAATGTAAAGTAGATTACAAATACAATCTATTATATAAATAAATTATATATATATATATATATATATATATATATATATATATATATATATATATATATATATATATATATATATATATATATATATATATATATATATATAGTATATACATATATATATATATATATATATATATATATATATATATATATATATATATATATATATATATATATATATATATATATACAGTATATACATATATATATATATATATATATATATATATATATATATATATATATATATATATATATATATATATATATATATATATATATATATATATATATATATATATATATATATATATATATATATATGTATGTCCTTATGTAACATCACCAGAATGATTGACAATTAGGAGGACCAATAGTCAACATGATCCACCCAGAAATAAATAAAACAAATGGCTTATCGATAAGCCATTTAAAAAATATATTGTTTTAATATTTATTTATATGTATCATTATTCTCCTACTCACCTTTCCAGTAGAGGCCTCTCCCCTCTCACTTTCTGTGCTCCTCTGCCCTGACTCCTACAGGTCAATAGGGGTTGTGGAGTGATTATTATTATTATCTACTGATGGTAGTCATACGTGAATGAGCTCAGCTCCTGTTCTCCTCCATGTGTAAAGTGAGGAACACAGCTAATGCTCCAGAAGGAAGTAACTCCAAAGATAGCAAATGGTAAAAAAGAGTGCACATTTAACTCTATAAATAACCAGGACCTTCATGATGCATTTCAGGCTAACTAGCTAACTAAGTAGCAGATTTGTTTTAGAGCGGGAATTTAACTTTTTGTCAAACACAGACCTGGTGTAAAGTGATGAATACTTACTTTCTTGAAAAAGTTTCTTATGTCCATTTTGCATGCGTTCACGTTCTTGTTCTGCAATCTGCAGTGCTGTGTGCTAATGTGCTGCGTACACCTGCAGGACCGCAGAGAAAATGCGGACTGGATTTTGAGTGATGTGGGCATTTTCTATATGAACAAGTGGAATGGATTGGATACCGACGCACTAAAGGGGCTCTCTACCTTATGAGTGAGGGGAAACTGAGTGAATAATGACAGTTTATATGATTATTTATTTAAACTCATATTTGGGCCACTTTATAATGAATATGTCGGCATGTATTTGTAAAAAAAATAATAATAATAATAAATAAATAAAACAAATTTAACACCAAATTATTTAGGGGGGCTTAAGAATATTTTAGGGGGGCTTGAGCCCCCCTAAAATAGGCCTAACAACGCCAATGGTGGAGGGCAAAATATTTAGATTTGATGAGCAGTGTAAACGATGTCAAACTATCCTGTCACTATCTGGTCGGTATCAAAACACCTGATCGGCACCAAGACCACGTCACTTCCTGTCAATTTGTTCCACGCCAGTTATGTTCGTCCATTCGTTCAATAACAATGTCTTATGAAAGACTGCATACAAAATAAAACAAACATTTTTTATTTTTTTTTAGAATACAGTATTTATTTACAAAAGTACCTAAACGATGTGCTCGGCATCCTTAAATGGCGAATAAATCGATCATTTTTACTACTTTATTTACAGCAAATGCATCCATTCTCAATGCTTACAATAGAAAAGTATACTTTTTGCTCGGCAGCGGATACAGATTTAAGTTAAGACTTGTTTAAAGAAATCAACATTTTCAAAAATAAAATAGGCAGCGGGAGTCAGTAGCGCCCCCCTGTGTCATTCCTTGCAATGACAGAAGAGTGAAAGTGGTTGAAAATGTTTTTAGTTACTTAAGTTAAATACTTTAAAAATAGAATGTGAGTTAACAGTGCACTTAACCTTAAAACAATTATAATAATCATAGTTTGAGTTTGTGCCAAATTTGAGGAAAATCTATCAAAGAATTCTTGAGATATGGCTTTAAAATGTGCAAAGTTAAGACGAAATAATTTTTAAAAATTATTTAAAAAAATACCCAAGACCTGCTGTGACATCAACACATTGTTTTGTTCATGTAAATATTGTGTTAAACCATATTGTGTACAGATTCTAAACTGTAATGCATTTTTTGTTGTATTTCCATTTTTCTGCATTATTCAATATTTTGATTGATGTCAGCCATTTTGGGCCAAAGTGTTCTTTATTTCATTTTATTTTTTACTTCCTCTTATAACACAGTATCTACTGATTTTTTTAATGTATAAAACATCATTGTTTCGCAAAATTTACCATGTGTATGTTCAATTGTACAGGTTGCTATTCACTTATTTTGAAGCGTTTTTTTTCTTTTTTTTGTATGTTTCATGGTTTAAATTCAAATTAAGGTATACCAATGCTAAAATAATTGTCTCAAATGTTAGGTATATGTATTAATGTCAATTTGTGAGAGAGATTCTGTTTCCAGAATTAATGTAAACATTTACAAGAAAAAACAGCTGCATAAGATTTTAGTTTTTTTGTAATTCCTATTTTTATACATTTATGGCTCTAAAAAAAAAACGCCAGGATATTTTGCGGAGAACTTTTAACTTAACGTTCTCAATGGCATTATCTATGCAAAAATGCAAAAAAAAAGAGTAATGCCCAGACGTGGGAACGAAAATAACTTTCTAGCCACTTTTTCCTGGTTCACCTTAGGCGATAATACACTCTTATTTGTTCATTTTTACATTCTTGATCTCTTTTACTACTGTGTAAGCTATTATTTTTATAAAAACAATTGTAAAACATAAAAAACCTACGCCATGAAAACACAGTTTAAAAAACTAACCAGAACAGCTGCAATGGAAAATTAAAAGTACGAAAAATGGCAGACGGAAACCAAGCTGGCCGACTTCCTGTTCTTTTTCACGTATGGGTTCTTGAGACTTTTACGTGTGTCCTGTCATGATAGACGTCTCCAGCGATTTTTGTGGAGCTACGTGAAACCAGTGGTAGGGGCTATTTTGTATTCTAATTTTAAAGGTGGCGCTAGAGAGCCAATTTTGAAATCTCGTTTTCAGGACCCCCAAAAATATCAAATTTTACGCCACATCTGACGAAATTTGACGACTTCTTGTGCATGTTAAGGTGTCGAAAAGCTGTCTAAACCGGAAGAACAATAATAATAATGATAATAATAATCAGAAACAGAGCAATTTTAATCGGGCATTTGCAATGCTTGCCCTAAATATCACCCATTTTAAAAATAAATGTGTTCATGAACACATCTCTTCATCGGCGCGTGTGTAATAGAAGCCAGTCAACTTCCACTCCGGGAGACTGACTGTGCTTTTAGCCCAGTAGTAGTACGCTGGCCTTTCACACTGGCGACGTGGGTTTGCGCCCCGCTCGGCGTAGTAAGAAGTAACAACGCAGCCGAGAGAGAGAGTACACTCTTGCTGGACCAAGCTGAGCTGTTTGTGATTGACAGCTATAAACACCAATCATTGCATTCCATGGTCAAAATGGGGGGCCCTCATTGGACCGCCTGCAAAGGTGACTGTGGGGGGAGGTGTAGTCAGCGCTGCTTGCAGGAGGAAAAGTCACAACCGCTGTCCATGGTACTGAGGACGAGCACCATCGGGCAGGGGCATGTGCTGACGGCGAGACACAGCTGGCAGGTGATTAGATTTCACAGGTGGTACGTGTTAATCTAATCAGGGAGCAGAGGTTGAGAGAAGTACGGACGTGGCTGAAAAGTCACGCTCTGGGAGAAGGAAACAGTTGATGAAACAGATGAGTATTAAAACTTTGTTAAAACCTGCAAGCTTGGATCCTGTGAAGTGTATGTCAGTGGGACCGTGAGGAAGCGACTTCCACAGTGACTATATAAGAATGTGAATATAAAGAGATTTCCTCTTGTTATTGTTACACAATTGCCTACGCATTTGAGTATTATATATATTTTAGTACTTTATTGAGACGTATTATTTATACGAGTATATAAAATAGCAAATATAACAGTAAAAAATACAACCCGTAGTCAGGAAGTAGCTTGCTGGCGTTAAGTTGAACGTGCCAGTCTTGTCTTTTGTTGCGCCCCACACAATGTTTGTAAGTATTGTATTGATCACATACCAACTGTTTGATTGCAACGCGCATCTTAGTTTTGATTGCCAAATTTGGAGGTGTTGAAATAAGGCTGGGGCAATATCAGTATGAAATGCGTTCAATAAATTATATATATATATATATATATATATATATATATATATATATATATATATATATATATATATATATATATATATATATATATATATATATATATATATATATATATATGTATGTATATATATATATATATATATATATATATATATATATATATATATATATATATATATGTATGTATATATATATATATATATGTATATATATATATATATATATATATATATATAT
>NC_084752.1:33345654-33428154 GCF_033978785.1 Entelurus aequoreus | reverse complement strand
ATCAACTCAATAAATTACTTTTCTCAATTAGCTTTAGTCGGTGCCTCTTTAGAGCCACTTTTTGGGATCATTTTCCGCCTCACCTTATTAATGTAATTAGAATTACAGCCCAATTTGACTTTTCCCGTTGAAAACTACCGTGTTCAATAGACTGGAATCTTCCAAAGGAATTGGACACAGAAATGGTAAAAACTGCATTTATGTGACGAGTCCAAACATGTGCTCATTTTAAGGCAGCGTGAGGCCCCGGGGAGTGTGCTTTATCAGGATCATGCAGTGGCATGCTGGAAACTCTGCCTTGAAAAGCTGTGCACTGCAAAACATGCTTGATGTCGTCCCTAATTATTTTAATTGTATATCTATTTTCTTCTTTTTTTCCTCCAGATTTTGGCGTGCTCTACCTTCCACATTTTTCACCCGATTCAAACCATTCCAACTTCAAACTGTTCAGCCTATTAGGGAATCGCAGGCTTTCCCTTGACGAATTCCAAAAATCCCAGATTTCCCAGTATTCCATCTTTTCTGGGACATTTTTCCCATGCAAAATGAATTGGCCATTTTTCAAACTTCCACCATTTCCACATTTTTCAACCTATTCAAACCATTCAACCTTCAACACATTGCACCATTCTGGAAATTCAAACTTCCCTTTTTCCAAGTTCAAAAAAATTCCAGGATTTTCCAGAACTCCTGTTTTTTCAAAGCCCTATTTCCACCCTTTTTTCTGGCGACTCTCCTCCCACATTTTTCAACGCATTTCAACCGTTCTACCGTTAAAACATTCCTCTTAATCAGGACCAAAAGCAAAGTTTTTTTTTAATTGGAAAAATTCCCGGTGTTCCTGCAATTCCAGGAATTCCTTAATACCATTTCTCATTTAAACATGTTACTACTTCCAAATGTCTCCACCGAATTCTAACACCAACCATTTCAACTCATTCAGACCATTCAAGTTTTTTACCATTTTCTCAAAATTCCCTTTTTTTTCTGAAATTCCCATTGAAATCAATGGGACATTCTTCAAACTTCCACAATTCCACAATTCTTCAAGCCATTCAAACCATTCCACCTTTAACACATTCCACCATTCTGGAAATTTACACTACCCTTTTTCCAAGTTCAAAAAAATTCCAGATTTTCCCGAAATTCCTTAATACCATTTACTACTTCAACATTTCTTAACCAACCAATTCCAACACCAACCAATTCAGCTCATTCAGGTAATTCATGATTCTAATCATTTTCAAAAAATCCAGCTTTTCCCAACTTTCCAGGCAGTTCCCATTGAAATGAATGGGACATTTTTCCAAGTTGCACAATTCCCACATTTTTCAACCTATTCAAACCATTCCAACATTAACACATTCCACTCATCCTGGACATTCAAACTAACACTTTCCCAAGTTCCAAACCAAATTCCCATTTTCCTGGAAATTCAAACTTTTCAACATTCAAACCATTTCTACATTCATCCTACATTGTATTAGCATTTCAGTTCAACTTCAGCATTGGAGCATTCACAAGTAATTCCTTAAGGAATTGCCTCATCTAGTTAGTTTTATTTATTTATTTTTTTTCTTCTTCTTCTTCTTCTTCTTCTTCTTCTTCTTCTTCTTCTTCTTCTTCAGATTTTGGCACGTTCTACCTTCCACATTTTTCACCCGATTCAAACCGTTCCAACTTCAAACTGTTCAGCCAATTCAAGAATCGCGGGCTTGTCCTTGACAAATTCCAAAAATTCTCAGATTTCCAGGTTTTCCGGGACATTTTTCCCATTCAAAATGAATTAGCCATTTTTCAAACTTCCACCATTTCAACATTTTTCAACCGATTAATACCATTCCACCGTCAACACATTCCACTCATCCTGGATATTCAAACTATAATTTTTCTAACTTTAAAACATTTCCAGGAATTTCCAGAATTCCCGTTTTTTCAAACCCTATGTTCACCCTTTTTTCTTTCGACTACTTCTTCCACATTTTACAATCCACTTCAACCGTTTCACCGTCAAAACATTCTTCTTAATTAGGACAAAAAAACAAAGGTTTTTTTTTTAACTCAAAATATTCCCGATTTTCCTGAAATTCCAAGAATTCCGTAATACTATTTCTCAATTAAAAATGTTTCTACTCCAACATTTGTCAACCGATTTAAAAAAATTCCAACACCAACCATTTCAAGTCATTCACAACATTAAAAATGTTTAGCATTTTCAATAAAATTCCCCTTTTTCCCAAAATGTCTATTTAAAAGAATGGGAATTTTTTCAAAGTTCCATAACCCCCACATTTTTTATCCAATTCAAACCGTTACAATTTCAAAATATTCAGCCTATTCAGGAATTGTGTGCTCTACTTAAACAATTATAAAAAATTCCCGGATTTCCTAGAATTCTCAGTTTTCTGGGACATTTTCCCCATTCAAAATGAATGATCCATTTTGAAATGCTTTGGAAGATAAGACTATCTTCTTGTTCAATTATGAAGTGTACACATATACAGTGAGTTTAATTTAGCCATTGGCTTTTAAATTCAGTTTCAGATCTTTTTAGGCATGTGCGAACTAACTATAACAAAGACTACTTTACTAAGAAACTTTCATTTTTACCTTGACTGTGCTTCTCATTAGGCTGTCAAAAAGATAAAAATGCTGTTTGTCCATTTTAAAAGCAAGGACAGTGCCCATTTGTAAAGCTACTTTTCATACAACTGTGCCTCTCTCTTGTTAGCTAGCTAGCTAACTGCCTCTTTCGCTGCAATGGTCTCACCCCTGCATGACCCTGCCAAGGCAAATGGATAAGGATTGTTTTGGTTAGGGCGAGTCAACACATTCAACACTTGTGTGCTCTAGTTGTCTGTTTTGGCTCCCAACTTGATCATAATTTTGCCTTGCAAAGCGGGGAGCTTCTCCAAGATGTTATCCAATTTGCGATTCAGTTCAGAAATTGCCAAAGTCTGAGTTCCCACGGCTCTGCCCATCCTTCAACCATTTGTGGCAGCTTGAAGGTACCTCAAACAGCTGTAGCATCTCCCAATTTGTGGATACACCAGGGCCATGCCTACTCCTATCAGCAGATGGTCTGTGATGATAATTCCGAACAGGTAATTGTCTTCAACGTCCTCGACTGAAAGAATCCCCAGGAACCTGACCCTACGCTTCTTCTAAAGGTCCATCGTGTTTCGAACAACACACATTCCGTCAGGATAGCTTCTCGTCGAAAAGATCCGTTGTTTAGATTTTGGCAAATACATTTAAGACATGACAAGACAAGGAAGCAAAGCAGGAGAGATAACGGAGAGGGATAGGGAAAGTGTTCGCCTTCGTTGAGCGCCAGATAGAAAATGTTTTGTTTCCGTACATAAAACATGAGCTTTGATGTCACCAACAAATTGTCGATTTTTGTCATAGATATTGACAAATTGTTGGACCTTGCCATTCATATAACACCCATATTCTCAAAGTTGTGTCATCATTCGACAAATGGTCAATGACTTATTGACAATTGCTTGCTAAATCCAACCCAGGCAAAAACGTTTTGTTTACGTGGCGGCCATGTTTTTCAACCACTCTTTCTTAAACTTTAAACAAACACACACACACACACAACACACACACACACACACACACACGCACACACACACACACACACACACACAGTATATATACACACATTTACATATATACATGTACATATATATATATATATATATATATATATATACATCAGTGACGTGCGGTGAGGGTCATGGCTGGTGAGGCACTGACTTCATCACAGTCAGATTTACAAACATATGAACCCTAAAGAATATCTTATTCACCATTTGATTGGCAGCAGTTAACGGGTTATGTTTAATAGCTCGTACCAGCATTCTTCCCTGCTTGGCACTCAGCATCAAGGGTTGGAATTGGGGGTTAAATCACCAAAAATGATTCCCGGGTGCGGCGCCGCTGCTGCCCACTGCTCCCCTCACCTCCCAGGGGGTGATCAAGGGGATGGGTCAAAAGCAGAGGACCAATTTCATTACACCTAGTGTGTGTGTGACAATCATTGGTACTTTAACTTAACTTTAACTTTACACATACAAACTGTAGCACACAAAAAAGCACATTTAATAAAAAAAATGTTATTATGGTCTTACCTTTACTTATAAATGAAGTCCATGTGCCGCTGTTGTGCTGGATTAATGCACCCCCGCCGTAGAATGCACCCCCTGACGGGAGTGTTATATCAACTAAAGCCCACACTTAAACTTTCCACGTGCAAGATTGAATCTATTTAAAAAAGTTATTTAATAAGAAGCCAAAAAGTGGATTCAATCTTGCACGTGGAAAGTTTAAGTGTGGGCTTTAGTTGATATAATACTCCCGTCAGGGGGTGCATTCTACGGCGCGGGTGCATTCTCTACCACCAGGAGGCGGGATTACTGCGAGCCTCAGCCAGTGCGTCTTCCCAGCAGTTTTATGATTGCTCAGCACAAGAAATACGCTACACACATACAGTTGTTGACAAAATACACTGTACATTATATACCTCAGCTAACTAAACTATGGAAATGTATAATATAGTTCATATAGCAATACGGTCTCACTGCACAGCAGGCCAGCAGTTAGCCGAGTCCGCAATCCATGTTGAGGCACAACTGAGTGACGTGCCTCAAATGGCTGCTGATCACAGCAAGTCTCTTCTCAGTATATGAACAGCAAATGTGAAAATTAATCGATTTTGAATAAAAATATTTTCTAAAACTGGTGAAGTTAAATGGAATATAACTTTATAGTATAATCACTGGATACATAAAACAATTTAATTATTTATTTTTATTTTTACATTTTTTTTCTTTCCATGATGGCACGTGAGGCCCCGCCTCACCTGCCTCCAGTGACTGCACGTCACTGATATACTGTACATGTACATACATACATGTACATATATATATATATATATATATATATATATATACATATACACTGTATATATATATATATATATATATATATATATATATATATATATATATATATATATATATATATATATATATATATATATATATATATATATATACATATACACTGTATATATATATATATATATATATATATATATATATATATATATATATATATATATATATATATATATATATATATATACTGTATATATATATATATATATATATATATATATATATATATATATATATATATATATATATATATATATGTATATATATTAGGGCTGTGAACCTTTGGGTGTCCCACGATTCGATTAAATATCGATTCTTGGGGTCATGATTCGATTCAAAATCGATTTTTTATGATTCAACGCGATTCTCGATTCAAAGACGATATTTTCCCGATTCAAAACGATTCTCTATTCATTCAATACATAGGATTGATTCAGGAAATTCTCAGTCACAAACAAGGATGGGGCGAGGGTCGCCACTTTGTCAACAAATGCGTGAACAAATTGTTGAACAATTTAAGAAAAACCTTTCTCAACCTGCTTTTGCAAGGAATTTGTTAGGATCCGCTGCTCGGATCACAATTTGTTTACACTTTAGCGTCACGTGTTTGTTTCTGTTGCCATGACTGCAGATTTTACTCACCTGCCTCTGATCAGTGTTCGGGACGCGCACCTGTTGCCCGAGCACTGATCAGAGGGCTATTTAGTCTTTGCCCGGGCCTCACTCGGCCTGGCTTCCTAATTTGCTTTCACGCAACAGCTAACGACCACCTTGTTTCCTGCTAGCTCTCATGCTATATTATTTTGCTTACTAGCTCCCACGCTAGTCGTTTTTGTTTATTTCTGTCTGATTTATTTGTGGAAATAAATCATTTTCCTACCTGCAAGCTGTGTCCGAGCCCGTCTGCATCATTGGGAGAACACCACCGCACCTCGATGCGACCAGGTCGTTACAGTAGGAAGCCAGCAGCAAGAAGTTCTCCCGCAACGAGCACGTCGGAGGAGATGGACGAAGGTGCGTGGATGGTGTTGCGAGCAATGGAGGCGGAGACTCTCCGCTATTCCCCTTCGGAGCGCCAGGACCTGATATGGGGTCCTAACGGAAGGTTGGTCCCAATCCACTCCGTTTGGCCCGAGGACATCGCCACACCTCCGCACCACCGGACGCGTCAGCGAATACGGAAGCCACCAAAGAGGTCTTCACTTCGCTGCCAAGACGCGCCACTCCCACAGACTCCTCCACCGGTACACAGTAAGCAATATTCAGCCCAAGATTCCCCTCCTCAAATGTTTGGCAACCCAATTGACCACTTTGCCAAACATTTCACCGATTGGGCTGTCAGTCAGCTAGAGACCCACACGGATGACGTCATCCCGCCCACTTTGGATGACGTCATAGACAAGGACTTTTTTAGACATCATGTCAATTCTTCCTGCCAGCCATTTTCTAGTGACTTTAATTCTGCAATAAAACATTATCAGGACATTTTTGTGAAATATAATTCTAGTCAGTCCCGGTCACCTGACTTTCTAGCTCCACCCCCAGTGACTATTGCTCCGCCCACTGCACATATTTTTTCCCCCTGTGCTCCCACCCAGTCTCAAGTGGGGAGTAAGAAAAGACATTTTGGACAATTTAGAGGAGAGGATTCAGCCCTCCCCCGGACCTCCCACCACCCACCCTTGAAGACGGTTCCAATCCGCAAGGAGCGCGTCTGGGATCCGCTTTTTGAGGGGGGGGCTAGTACTGGGAGCTGTGCGAGTGGGGTGGCACAACGGCGTGCTAAGCCGCAACCTCCTGCTCGGCCACCGCCACCTGTCCTTCGGCGGGCTAAGCCACAACCTCCTGCCCGGCCGCCACCACCGGTTTTTCGGCCTGCTAAGCCGCAACCGCCAGCTAGGCCACCTGCACCTCGACTGGTTCTCACACCAGTACCTGCACCTCGGCTGGTTCCCACACCAGTACCTGCACCTCGGCTGGTTCCCACACCAGTACCTGCACCTCGGCTGGTTCCCACACCAGTACCTGCACCACGACTGGTCCCCGCACCAGTACCTGCACCACGACTGGTCCCCGCACCAGTACCTGCACCACGACTGGTCCCCGCACCAGTACCTGCACCACGACTGGTTCTCGCACCAGTACCTGCACCACGACTGGTTCTCGCACCAGTACCTGCACCACGACTGGTTCTCGCACCAGTACCTGCACCACGACTGGTTCTCGCACCAGTACCTACACCACGACTGGTTCTCGCACCAGTACCTGCACCACGACTGGTTCTCGCACCAGCACCTGCACCACGACTGGTTCTCGCACCAGCACCTGCACCACGGCTGGTTCTCGCACCAGCACCTGCACCACGACTGGTTCTCGCACCAGCGACTCCGGCTGCCACGACAGCGACTCCGGCTGCCACGACAGCGACTCCTGCTGCCACGACAGCGACTCCTGCTGCCACGACAGCGACTCCTGCTGCCACGACAGCGACTCCTGCTGCCACGACAGCGACTCCGGCTGCCACGACAGCGACTCCGGCTGCCACGACAGCGACTCCGGCTGCCACGACAGCGACTCCGGCTGCCACGACAGCGACTCCGGCTGCCACGACAGCGACTCCGGCTGCCACGACAGCGACTCCGGCTGCCACGACAGCGACTCCGGCTGCCACGACAGCGACTCCTGCTGCCACGACAGCGACTCCGGCTGCCACGACAGCGACATCTCAGCGACCTCGAGTGGTCCGGCGGCGCAAGCGGAAAGCAGGTCCCCGCATGCAGCCCTCGAGGTCAGTGAAGGGACGTCAGTGGCGCAAACAGCAGCGACATTCAAGACTTTGTTGCAGGACTCAGAGGCTGCTGAAATTCTGGCGCCACTCACGCCCACCTTCTCGGCGGCCACGAATGTGGCCTTACCGTGGTCGCCCGCCTCGCCCGCCTCGCCAGCGGTGGCGGCGTTCCATTCGCCGCCGCCACCTGACCCTTCCCCGGTGGATTCGGGGACACGTGGCCTGGCGACCCACCACCAAGTCACCCCTCCGCCCGCCCTTGACTCGTGAACTATTGTTTTTTTTTTGGGGTTCCAGTTGTTTTTTTTTGTTTTCAAGGGACATCTGGAATCTGTCCTTTTAGGGGGGGGTACTGTTAGGATCCGCTGCTCGGATCACAATTTGTTTACACTTTAGCGTCACGTGTTTGTTTCTGTTGCCATGACTGCAGATTTTACTCACCTGCCTCTGATCAGTGTTCGGGACGCGCACCTGTTGCCCGAGCACTGATCAGAGGGCTATTTAGTCTTTGCCCGGGCCTCACTCGGCCTGGCTTCCTAATTTGCTTTCACGCAACAGCTAACGACCACCTTGTTTCCTGCTAGCTCTCATGCTATATTATTTTGCTTACTAGCTCCCACGCTAGTCGTTTTTGTTTATTTCTGTCTGATTTATTTGTGGAAATAAATCATTTTCCTACCTGCAAGCTGTGTCCGAGCCCGTCTGCATCATTGGGAGAACACCACCGCACCTCGATGCGACCAGGTCGTTACAGAATTTAGGGATTTCACCTTCCACGGTCCGTAATATCATCAAAGGGTTCAGAGAATCTGGAGAAATCACTGCACGTAAGCAGCTAAGCCCGTGACCTTCAATCCCTCAGGCTGTACTGCATCAACAAGCAACATCAGTGTGTAAAGGATATCACCACATGGGCTCAGGAACACTTCAGAAACCCACTGTCAGTAACTACAGTTGGTCGCTACATCTGTAAGTGCAAGTTAAAACTCTCCTATGCAAGGCGAAAACCGTTTATCAACAACACCCAGAAATGCCACCGGCTTCGCTAGGCCTGAGCTCATCTAAGAAGGACTGATACAAAGTGGAAAAGTGTTCTGTGGTCTGACGAGTCCACATTTCAAATTGTTTTTGGAAACTGTGGACGTCGTGTCCTCCGGACCAAAGAGGAAAAGAACCATCCGGATTGTTATAGGCGCAAAGTGTAAAATCCAGCATGTGTGATGGTATGGGGGTGTATTAGTGCCCAAGACATGGGTAACTTACACATCTGTGAAGGCGCCATTAATGCTGAAAGGTACATACAGGTTTTGGAGCAACATATGTTGCCATCCAAGCAATGTTACCATGGACGCCCCTGCTTATTTCAGCAAGACAATGCCAAGCCACGTGTTACATCAACGTAGCTTCATAGTAAAAGAGTGTGGGTACTAGACTGGCCTGCCTGTAGTCCAGACCTGTCTCCTATTGAAAATGTGTGGCACATTATGAAGCCTAAAATACCACAACGGAGACCCCCGAAATGTTAAACAACTTAAGCTGTACATCAAGCAAGAATGGGAAAGAATTCCACCTGAGAAGCTTAAAAAATGTGTCTCCTCAGTTCCCAAACATTTACTGAGTGTTGTCGAAAGGAAAGGCCATGTAACACAGTGGTGAACATGCCCTTTCCCAACTACTTTGGCACGTGTTGCAGCCATGAAATTCTAAGTTAATTATTATTTGCAAAAAAAATACAAAGTTTAAGAGTTTGAACATCAAATATCTTGTCTTTGTAGTGCATTCAACTGAATATGGGTTGAAAAGGATTTGCAAATCATTGTATTCCGTTTATATTTACATCTAACACAATTTCCCAACTCATATGGAAACGGGGTTTGTATATATATATATATATATATATATATATATATATATATATATATATATATATATATACACTGAGCCATTGAGCTGTGTGATAAACCAGATTTATGGAATCAACCTTTGGGGATTAATTACTCTGGAGGTGTAGTCATCAGAAAAATAAAACAAAACATTGTACATGATGAAGACAAATCTCAAAGTTTTTTCTCATCTAAAAGAGAAGGAAATATGTCAAAAGATGATTGATTATACTTGTATTTGACAATGCAAGGTTGAGTTTGAAGTATGGCGACAGACGCTCTCGGGTTAAAGGGCGTCTGCTTTGTAGCAGATTGTCTTTTAAAATGAGCAGCATGTGCTTTATGTGTAACGCATTTCATCATTATTTCAACAGGACATCAACAACTTCAAACACTGTTGTCTTTCCCTCCTCCTCCTGTTGTTGTGTCTCACGCCTCCTGCCCAGACTTTCTGGCATCTCATCACACGTCTAAATAATTGATAAGGAGACTCGAAGGTGAATGATCCGAAAACTTGGGATTTTCTGGTTCAGTCGCTCCATAATAAATTCTCCCCGCTTGAACATGAAGCATTCAACCATGGAGGTGTTGTAATTTGGAATGCAAATTGCATTTCTTGTCTCCCCGTATGGCTTATGCTCCAAATGTTTTGAAATATACTATATTGTATGTAATCATGAGGCCAATCATCAATGAGACATTTACAGTGGTACCTCAACATACAAGCTCAATTGGTTCTACGACCGAGCTCCAAACTTATGCAACAACAGGAACTGTTATTGTTGTGTATGTTTCACACGGACATCTTTGAGTGACGGAGGGGGGAGGCGAGCGTTGACAGCAACCGATATGTACGTCTGCGTAAGACCCAGTGAGCACGGCTAATGCTTGACCGTCCAGATTGTAGACTCGTAAGACAATACGAACAGAAACAGGTTGGCCACACCGTTCGGAACCTTTTCCATATTTTCATGGATACATGTCAGTGTTTTGGACGTGGTTTGGGCGTGGAGGTCGAATTCTGTTTCGGAGTGGTGCAGATCGATGGTGCTGCACTCGGCCAGGATCTTCAGCTCTCACTGGTTCGGTTCGCAGTCGAGTGTGATGTGACTGGGATGAGAATCAGCACATCCCAGTCCGAGTCCATAGTTCGAGTGCCATCTCCGCGTTGGGGAAGAGACCTTGCCCCATGTGGAGGACTTCAAGTACCTCGGAGTCTTGTTCACGAGTAAGGGAAGAGTGGATCGAGAGATCGACAGGCGGATCGGTGTGGCGTCTTCATTAATGCGGACGCTGTATCGATCCGTTGTGGTGAAGAAGGAGCTGAGCCGGAAGGCAAAGCTCTTCGTTCCCATCCTCACCTATGGTCATGAGCTTTGGGTTATGACCATACTTGCCAACCTTGAGACCTCCGATTCCGGGAGGTGGGGGGTGGGGGCGTGGTTAAGAGGGGAGGAGTATATTTACAGCTAGAATTCACCAACTCGAGTATTTCATATATATTTTATACATATATATATATATATATATATATATATATATATATATATATATATATATATATATATATATATATATATATATATATATATATATATATATATATATATATATATATATATATATATACATATATATATATATATATATATATATATATATATATATATATATATATATATATATATATATATATATATATGTGTGTATGAAATACTTGACTTTCAGTGAATTATAGCTATATATATATATATATATATATATATTTTATTATACATATAAATAAAATAAATACTTGAATTTCAGTGTTCCGGAGGCTATCCAGTAGATGGCAGTATTGTCCTGTTTAAGAGTGTCACAACATTGCTGTTTACGGCAGACGAAAACGTGACTGCTGTTGTTGTGTGTTGTTACCACGCTGGGAGGACGTTAATGAAACTGCCTAACAATAAACCCACATAAGAAACCAAGAACTCGCCCTCGATCATCCTACAGTTATAACGTGATTGGGCAGGCACGCTGTTCATATCGTGGGAAAGCGGACGTGAAAACAGACTGTTGCCGCTGTCCCCACTCAGGTCCGCATGGAGCTGGAGGAGGCGTGGCCTCCAGCTCCGGCTGAATTCCGGGAGTCTCCCGGAAAATCCGGGAGGGTTGGCAAGTATGGTTATGACCAAAAGGACAAGATCACGAGTACAAGCGGCCAAAATGAGTTACCTCCGTCGGGTGGCGGGGCTCTCCCTTAGAGATAGGGTGAGAAGCTCTGTCATCCGGGAGGAGCTCAAAGTAAAGACGCTGCTCCTCCACATGGAGAAGAGCCAGATGAGGTGGTTCGGGCAGCTAGTCAGGATGCCACCCGAACGCCTCCCTAGGGAGGTGTTTAGGGCACATCCGACCGGTAGGAGGCCACGGGGAAGACCCAGGACACATTGGGAAGACTATGTCTCCCGGCTGGCCTGGGAAAGCCTCGGGATCCCCCGGGAAGAGCTGGACCAAGTGGCTGGGGAGAGGGAAGTCTGGGCTTCCCTGCTTAGGCTGCTGCCCCCGTGACCCAACCTCGGATAAGCGGAAGAAGATGGATGGATGAAAGGACATGTAAATGGAGTATTGTTGGCAGCTTCCGGATGGTTTTAGAGAGTATAATGGGCGCAATGGAGGAGCCTACATCTGTTGACTCAATTGTTAGCTATTTATTTATTTATTTTGAATGCATAAAAAAAACAAGCATATGTGTTCCTGTCTTACATAAGGATTGTGAATGATAAACAGCACATCTCTTTCCAATTTTTGCGTTTTTCCAGTGTGACTGATCTAATAATATGGTCAGAGTGTTCCCATTGTGACGTCAATCTAGGGAAAAAGCGGATTGTTCAAAATGGCTGACTTAATTTGTGGCATTTTGTAATGTTTTGACGGTATTTTGACATACTTGTAAATACAATTAGATATCATGGATACAATGAAACACAATTAAGTATATTATGTTAACTTGATTTCCATTCTAATGGTACTTTAACAAGCATGTGCTTTTAAGTCCCTTAAAGATGTTTAGAAAATGTCATGGTAATTTGGCTAGACTAAAGTTGAAGTGGGTGTTTTCTAGGGCACGTCGGCCTGTTTAAAAACATTTCAAGAAAATACAATTTACGAGGTCTAATATTTGAGTTTAATAACAGCACGCCATGTGGTGTAAAAGAGTTAGCTTGGGGGAGAAAAAAAACTGTACACAGCATGTGCCTTATTGTGCACCTAAGATGCGACTTTAAGGTTTTACTACTTACGTATAAAATACTACATGGTCAAGCTCCTGCCTATCTTGCCGATTGTATTGTACCATATGTCCCGGCAAGAAATCTGCGTTCAAAGAACTCCGGCTTATTAGTGATTCCCAGAGCCCAAAAAAAGTCTGCAGGCTATAGAGCGTTTTCTATTCGGGCTCCAATACTATGGAATGCCCTCCCGGTAAAAGTTAGAGATGCTACCTCAGTAGAAGCATTTAAGTCTCATCTTAAAACTCATTTGTATACTCTAGCCTTTAAATAGACTCCCTTTTTAGACCAGTTGATCTGGCGTTTCTTTTTTTTTTTTTTTTTTTTTTAATAATGTCCTGCCCAGCTTCTTGGGCAAATCATATAGCAGATGTAGATGCCCATATCGGCTGTTCAGATTTACTTTACAAAAGAGAAGTGTAGGATACTTCTCTTGTTGCCTTACTTGTATTTTTACTTTATTAAATGTATTTATATTATCATTTGGTGCAGCCGGGCCGGAGCAGGAGGGGATAGAAAGAGAGAAAAAGGAAGACAGAGGGGGGAATTGTGGGGACAAGAGGGGGATTAGACAGAGAGACAAAAACAACAACAGCAAACACAACAACAACAACAACAACAGAGCAACATCAGCAAATACGACATGTACAAATATGATGGTAAAAGTAATAGCAAATAAGCAGTTAGCGAAAATAAAAATAAAAATACAGAAATGACAATGAGCATTATTACACTAAAAATGGAGCAATATGAATACCAATAGAAATAGTGCTATTGATAATAAACAATACCAATACTTTACCTTTATTATCAACAATACAATTGTTCAAATGCAACAATACATATACGTAATGATAACTTGAGATACGAAAGAATGCAGAAAAATGGAGGGGAAGAAAGAGAAGCAACCTACATTAACCTTGTAGATTGTTATAATAACAATAGGTTAAGCTTTGTCAGTGTGCCATGTGTTATACCCAGTTTACCCTAGGGCAACAACATTAATATATGTTTGATGAAACGTGATTATGTGCATGAGTGTATGTGTGCATATGTACTTTTATATGTACAGTATGTGTATATGTGTGCTTGTACAGTGAATGTATATGTACAGTATGTGTATATGTGTGTACAGCGAATGTATATGTATAGTATGTGTATACAGTATGTGTGTTTGAACAGTGAATGTATATGTACAGTATGTGTATATGTGTGTTTGTACAGTGAATGTATATGTACAGTATATGTATGTGTGTGTTTGTACAGTGAATGTATCTGTGTAGTATGTGTATGTGTGTGTTTGTACAGTGAATGTATATGTACAGTATGTGTATATGTATGTTTTTACAGTGAATGTATATGTACAGTATGTGTATACAGTATGTTTGTATAATGAATGTGCGTGTGGATGTACGAACTTTGAGTGTGTAAATATGTACTGTATTTATTTGTATATGTATGTGGGATCTGCCGTTTCTTTTCTTTTCTTTTCTACTCTGCTCCCAACCCGGGGTGGACCGCTAGCCTGTCCATCGGATGGGGACATCTCTACGCTGCTGACCCGTCTCCGCTCGGGATGGTTCCTGCTGGCCCCACTATGGACTGGACTTTCGCTGATGTGTTGGAATTTCACAATAGTATGTCAGACCCACTCATTGCTTTCGGTCTCCATAGAGGGGGGGGTTACCCACATATGCGGTCCTCTCCAAGGTTTCTCATAGTCATTCACATTGACGTCCCACTGGGGTGAGTTTTCCTTGCCCGTATGTGGGCTCTGTACCGAGGATGTCGTTGTGGCTTGTACAGCCCTTTGAGACACTTGTGATTTAGGGCTATATAAATAAACATTGATTGATTGATTGATTGATTGATTTTCACACTGTCAGTAATTGACTAAATTGCTTGCAGCATGACCCCAACATGCAGAGACGGCAGGCAGAATGCAGGTAAAAAGTATATTTAATGAACAAAAGGAAGAAACTAATGCAGGTAGGATGTAGGGGTCTCAATTTCTTTTTTCTGTTTTTATTAATTCCGATTTTAAATTGATTCATGATTTTGGAATATGGATTTTTTTTTTTTTGTAGTTGTTAATTTAGCAAATTTAATTATTTTTTGAAATTATTTTTAAAGAATTTAAAAAAATATACTAAAATTGATAATAATAATAATAATAATATCATTATTATTATTATTATTATTATTTGTAAATTCTTATCTTAAGTATTGTAACGCTGGGATTGAGTTGGAGTTAGTTAGTTAGTTAAGTTGGAGCTTTTATTTGATTAAGATTCTGTGACTTTTGTAAATAATACAATTTGTTAAAAAATAATAAAAAATTTAAAATACATTTTGTAGGCTAACCCTACGCGTATAAGTCATATGTCAGCAGCCAAGAGGAGCTTTTGTAACATTTAACCTGTTTTGAAAAAGGTTTTGTTATAGTTCATATACTAAATATTATATTACATGGCATTGCTTGTGGTGTCCCCCAAGGGTCCGTGTTGGGGCCAAAACTGTTTAATGTATATATTAATGATATGTTTAATACATCCAAAGTACTGAAATTTATACTATTTGCAGACGACACAAATATATTCTACAGTAGTGATGACTATAATGAGCTCATAAATACAGTAAACACAGAACTAAACATAGTAAAAAAAAATGGATGGACACAAATAAATTATCTTTAAATTTAAATAAAAACTAAGATAGTGATGTTTGGAAATCGCAACATAATGTCTTAACCAAAAATAAGTATTGATGGTACCCAAATTGAAATCGTAAATGAAAATACATTTTTGGGAGTAATAATTGATAGTAAACTATCATGGAAACCTCATGTCAGACACATTAAAACAAAAATCTCCAAAAACCACTCAATTATAAACAAAGCAAAACTATGCTTCAATGAAAATGCACTCCATACTCTATACTGCACCTTGGTACTCCCATACCTTACATACTGCGTTGAAGTAGGCAAGGCAAGGCAACTTTATTAGTATAGCACTTTTCATACACTAGGCAGACTCAAAGTGCTTCACAGACAACAAAGGGAAATGAAAGAAAATAAAAGCAAAATTAAAATGCAGACAATAAAAATAAAAACAGTGCGGACGTTAAAAGTTAAAAGATTAAAAGATTTAGCTGAAAGCTAAGGTGAACATAAAAGTTTTCAGTCTAGTTTTAAAAGTAGTCAGAGTTGGGGAAAGTCTGACATCTTCAGGAAGTTTATTCCAGCTATTTGTTGCGTAGTGACTGAATGATGCTCTCCCTTGATTTGAGTTTACTCTGGGAACCGCTAACAGATTGGTCTCAGAAGATCTTAGTGATCTAGAGGGCTTATATAGTGGGAGCATATCAGTGATATACTTCGGCCCTAGACCATGTAGTGATTTATATGTGAGCAGGAGGATTTTGAAATCAATTCTCTGATGTACAGAGAGCCAATGTAAGGATTTAAGAATTGGTGTAATGTGCTCACATTTTTTGGTCTTTGTTAGAACTCTAGCAGCAGCGTTCTGAACAAGCTGTAGCTGCCTGACAGTTTTTTTGGGAAGGCCTGCAAGGAGACCATTAAAATAGTCTAGCCTATTGGTAATAAAGGCATGTACAAGTTTTTCTAATTCTTGAGCTGACATGAGCCCTCTAAGTCTTGTTACATTTTTGAGGTGATAGTAGGCCGATTTTGTTACTGATTTGATGTGACTGTCGAAATGTAAATCAGAATCTAAAATAACCCCAAGATTTCTGTCTTTATTTGAGGTTTTCAGGGACAGTGATTGAAGGTGTTAGATGACTTTAAACCTTTCTTTTTTAGCACCAAAAACAATTATCTCAGTTTTATCTTCATTTAGTTGTAGGAAATTTTGGCACATCCAGTGTTTGACTTGCTCAATGAAGTATGGGGGAATACTTACCACAACACAATTCATCCTCTGATCATATTACAGAAAAGAGCAGTGCGGATCATTCACAACGTTGGTTATTTAGAACATACTCATAATCTGTTTATGCAATCAAAGTTGCTCAAATTTGATGACCTTGTTAAATATAATACATTAATAATCTTATATAAAGCATTTAACAAATTATTGCCGCCTAATCTACAACGTTTTTTTATAAGACAAGTGCAGGCTCATAACTTGAGAGGCTTTGGATATTTCTTATTGCCGAGAGCTCAAACCACTCGTAAACGTTTTTGTGAAGTGAAGTGAAGTGAATTATATTTATATAGCGCTTTTTCTCTAGTGACTCAAAGCGCTTTACATAGTGAAACCATATATCTAAGTTACATTTAAACCAGTGTGGGTGGCACTGGGAGCAGGTGGGTAAAGTGTCTTGCCCAAGGACACAACGGCAGTGACTAGGATGGCGGAAGCGGGGATCGAACCTGGAACCCTCAAGTTGCTGGCACGGCCAGTCTACCAACCGAGCTATACCGCCCCCCTCTGTATGCGGAGTAAAACTATGGAACAAACTGGACTTACAACACAAGCAATGCCAAAATATTAATGGATTTAAACTATTATACAAACATGGGGTCTGGTTCAAATATAGAGATGAGGGTCTTTAATTTGACCTGCTGCTGTACTCTGTCTCAAAGTGTTAACATGTGCTCAATGTTTCCTTATCATTATTGCTATGTTGTCTATTACCATTATTGCTATGTTGTCAGTATGGGGTATCGGACTGTCTGATTGTGGCGGTCCGCTCCCTGTATGATCAGTGTCAGAGCTTGGTCAGCATTGTCGGCAGTAAGTCGGACACGTTTCCAGTGAGGGTTGGACTCCGCCAAGGCTGCCCTTTGTCACCCATTCTGTTCATAACTTTTATGGACAGAATTTCTAGGCACAGTCAAGGCGTTGAGGGGATCCGGTTTGGTGGCTGCAAGATTAGGTCTCTGCTATTTGCAGATGATGTGGTTCTGATGGCTTCATCTGGCCAGGATCTTCAGCTTTCACTGGATCGGTTCGCAGCTGAGTGTGAAGCGACTGGGATGAGAATCAGCACCTCCAAGTCCGAATCCATGGTTCTCGCCCGGAAAAGGGTGAAGTGCCATCTCCCGGTTGGGGAGGAGATCTTGCCCCAAGTAGAGGAGATCAAGTACCTTGGAGTCTTGTTCACGAGTGAGGGAAGAGTGGATTGTGAGACCGACAGGCGGATCGGTGCGGCGTCTTCAGTAATGCGGATGCTGTATCGATCCGTTGAGGTGAAGAAGGAGCTGAGCCGGAAGGCAAAGCTCTCAATTTACCGGTCGATCTATGTTCCCATCCTCACCTATGGTCATGAGCTTTGGGTCATGACCGAAAGGACAAGATCACGGGTACAAGCGGACGAAATGAGTTTCCTCCACCGGGTGGCGGGGCTCTCCCTTAGAGATAGGGTGAGAAGCTCTGCCATCCGGGAGGAGCTCAAAGTAAAGCCGCTGCTCCTCCACATCGAGAGGAGCCATGTGAGGTGGTTTGGGCATCTGGTCAGGATGCCACCCGAACGCCTCCCTAGGGAGGTGTTTAGGGCACGTCCGACCGGTAGGAGGCCACGGGGAAGACCCAGGACACGTTGGGAAGACTATGTCTCCCGGCTGGCCTGGGAACGCCTCTGGATCCCCCGGGAAGAGCTGGACCAAGTGGCTGGGGAGAGGGAAGTCTGGGCTTCCCTGCTTAGGCTGCTGCCCCCGTGACCTGACCTCGGATAAGCGGAAGAAGATGGATGGGTGGGCTATGTTGTCTATTACCATTATTGCTATGTTGTCTATTACCAATGTTGGTATATTCATTATTCCTACATTGTTGATACAAATTATTGTTACCTGTGGTAATGCCACTATGATACAACATCTGTATTATAATCCTTGAACAAAGTAACAGTGAAACTCATGTGAATAATCACTGAATGGAGAACTGGGGGTGGGATTAAATAAATTATCTTCTTCCCACTCCCTTTCAGGCAAAACTGGACAACCATATATTACATAGTACCTTCTGCACTATATTAATTTATATTATTATGTGTTGTCAACTTTGTACTTTTTTATGTCATTGCCTGAAATACAAATCCCGTTTCCATATGAGTTGGGAAATTGTGTTCGATGTACATATAAACGGAATACAATGATTTGCAAATCCTTTTCAACCCATATTCAATTGAATGCACTACAAAGACAAGATATTTGATGTTCAAACTCATAAACTTTATTTTTTTTTTGCAAATAATAATTAACTTAGAATTTCATGGCTGCACACGTGCCAAAGTAGTTGGGAAAGGGCATGTTTACCACTGTGTTACATGGCCTTTCCTTTTAACAACACTCAGTAAACGTTTGGGAACTGAGGAGACACATTTTTTAAGCTTCTCAGGTGGAATTCTTTCCCATTCTTGCTTGATGTACAGCTTAAGTTGTTCAACAGTCTGGGTTCTCCGTTGTGGTATTTTAGGCTTCATAATGCGCCACACATTTTCAATGGGAGACAGGTCTGGACTACAGGCAGGCCAGTCTAGTACCCGCACTCTTTTGCTATGAAGCCACGTTGATGTAACACGTGGCTTGGCATTGTCTTGCTGAAATAAGCAGGGGCGTCCATGGTAACGTTGCTTGGATGGCAACATATGTTGCTCCAAAACCTGTATGTACCTTTCAGCATTAATGGCGCCTTCACAGATGTGTAAGTTACCCATTTATTGGGCACTAATACACCCCCATACCATCACACATGCTGGCTTTTCAACTTTGCGCCTATAACAATCCGGATGGTTCTTTTCCTCTTTGGTCCAGAGGACACGACGTCCACAGTTTGCAAAAACAATTTGAAATGTGGACTCGTCAGACCACAGAACACTTTTCCACTTTGTATCAGTCCATCTTAGATGAGCTCAGGCCCAGCGAAGCCGATGGCGTTTCTGGGTGTTGTTGATAAACGGTTTTCGCCTTGCAAAGTAGAGTTTTAACTTTTTTTTTTTTTTTTTTTTAATTTTTTAACTTGCACTTACAAATGTAGCGACCAACTGTAGCTACTGACCACTAGTCAATAGTGTGCAAATAATAGGCTACGTTTATCTACTGTTTTCATACCAGGGTTGTACAGTATACCGCAGAGGTGGGACCAAGTCATTGCTTTGCAAGTCACAAGTAAGTCTCAAGTCTTTGCCCTCAAGTCTCGAGTCAAGTCCCGAGTCAAGACAGGCAAGTCCCGAGTCAAGTCCAAAGTCAAGACTGGAAAGTCTCAAGTCAAGTCACAAGTCCTGCATTTTGAGTTTCGAGTCCTTTCAAGTCCTTTTAACCACAGACTAATATTTTTACACAGATTGTGTATGCTTTTAAAACGCTGTATTTATTTATTAAAACAAGTGCATTTGAAATAGCAAGAAAAAAAATAGTACTGACATTGCAATTCATAATAGCACTATTAACCAGTTATGGAGAGGGGCGTGGTGCACACGTTCCCTGCGGGCGGGGTGTGTGCAGGGGCCGGCCATGACGCGGCAGACAGGTGAGTGGATATCTCAGCTGGAACGAGTTATCTAATCACCTGTTCCTTTATTAGCAGCGTCGGAGACCATGAGGGGGGGGTGTGGGCTGGAGAGCACGAGAGCGACACCACGAGAGCGGTGCTGAAAAGCAGAGGCGAGGAACAAGGAGGAGCTGAAAAGCCACCGGACACGGTAGTGCAAAATCATTAAAACGATTGTAACCCGCTGCAGCAGAGTGTTGTTCCCTTTCCTGTGGTTCCAGAAGAACCCGATACAGAGGTCACGTCACAGTGGCACCCAACAAGGCGGACCACAGAGATGTCGACAACATCCCCGCTGGAGGCGCTGGGCCAAGTACTTGCCAAGGTGTCGACGGCAAGCCGGCAGCAGACACAGGTGCTGCAGGCACTGATGGACAGAGCAAAAGCGGCGGGAGGAATGTCCTCCATGAAGCGCATGGTGGAGGGGGAGGACCCCCAGACATTCCTCGATGTCTTCGAGGCCACGGCAACATTGTGCAGGTGGCCGGAGGAGGAATGGGGCGCGAAGCTGCTGCCGCTCCTGGTGGGGGAGGCGCAGCGGGCGGCGGTGAGTCTCCCGGCGACCGCCCGCATGCAGTATGCAAATTTGCGCTGCGCAATACTGGACCGGGTCGGCAGCAGCCCCGAAGACCATCGCCGGAAGTTCCGGGCCATGATGTTGGGGCCAGGGGACCGGCCCTTCGTGCTGGCGTTCCAGCTACGAGACGCAGCAACCCGTTGGCTCCAGCCCAACGGGCTGGATCCAAAAATGCTGGAGGCAATCGTGCTGGAGCGATTTGTGGAGGCCATCCCGGCCAGGACATCCGCGTGGGTACGCTACCACAGCCCCACAGACGTCAAATCTGCTGTGAAACTGGCGGAGGAACACCTGGCGGTCCAGCGGGAGATGGCAACCAAGAAGGCCGAGGGGCCCACCCCAGGACCCCGCCGGCGACTCGCCCCGCGATGGGGGGGTTTCGAGGGGGAACCTCCGCAGCGACGACCACGCCAGCCTGAGCCACCCGGAGCCAGCGAACAGGATACCAGCGCTGCGGGGAGAGGGCTTCCCTCGCAGATGGCACCTCAAACACCAGGGCCGGTGTGCTGGAGGTGCGGACAGCCCGGGCACGTGCGCCGGGAGTGCTCCATGATGGAGGTGGGGCAGGTGATGCGGGTTGTCGGGCCTCCAGCACACACCCCCGATCTGGGGGAGACGTACTGTGTCCCGGTAAGGGTACAAGGGGGTACATATCGGGCAATGGTGGATTCGGGCTGCAAACAGTCCATGGTCCACCAAAACCTGATTCGACCCGGGGCGTTGAAGCGGGCGACACGGGTGAAAATTAGGTGTATTCATGGGGTTGTGCACGAGTACCCTATTTTGCCAGTGCAAATTTTATATGAGGGACAAAAGCATAAAGTCAAGGTTGCCGTAAGCGCGCACCTTACGCACCCCGTAATTTTAGGGACAAATTGGCCGGGATTTAACCATTTGGTGACACAATGTATGGGGTGCGTTCATGGGCAGTCGGTGAGGGGGCTATCCGCACGGTTTTCAGCGGTGACGCGGCTTCATCGGGTACTGCCGAGCGGGAACCAGTGGGGGCTTCGCGGGAGGCCCCCCCGGCCCCCCGGTGGCAACCTACTGAGGACTTTCCCCTCGAGCAGTCCCGTGATGAAACCTTGCGCGAGGCCTGGGACCGGGTGGATTACATTGACGGTCAGCTGGTGCGCCCGGGGAAAGCGCGGGTATTCCCCCATTTTTCAATTATTCGGGATAGATTATACCGAGTGAGCCGTGACACTCAAACCGGGGAGGAACGCACCCAGTTGTTGGTGCCAAAACACCGCCGGGAAATGGTTTTCCAGGCGGCGCATTTTAATCCCATGTCTGGCCATTTAGGGTATGATAAAACACTTAATCGGGTCATGGTCCGTTTCTATTGGCCAGGCCTCCAGGCAGATGTGCGCCGTTGGTGCGCTGCTTGCCCGGACTGCAAGCTGGTGAACCCGCTCATGGAGGTCCCGTTCGAGAGAATTGGAATGGACCTCATCGGACCATTTCACCCGAGCACACGGGGATACCACTTTGTGTTAGTCCTTGTGGATTACGCAACGCGTTATCCCGAAGCAGTGCCCTTGCGCTCTATCTCGGCCAAGAGTGTTGCGCAAGCGCTGTTTCAGGTCATCTCCCGAGTTGGAATCCCGAAAGAGATTCTGACTGACCAGGGCACGTCCTTTATGTCGCGCACGATAAAGGAACTTTACGGGTTACTGGGAATTAAAGCGATCCGCACCAGCGTGTACCATCCGCAAACGGATGGGCTGGTGGAGAGATTCAATAAAACGCTGAAAACCATGATCCGTAAATTTATGCACGAGGACAAACAGAATTGGGATAAATGGTTGGACCCCCTAATGTTTGCGATGCGGGAGGTACCTCAGGCCTCAGTTGGTTTTGCACCGTTCGAGTTATTGTACGGCCGGAGGCCTCGCGGAGTGCTGGACGTCATTAAAGAAAGCTGGGAGGAGGGTCCAAGCTCCAGCAAAAATGAAATTCAGTACGTCATGGACATGCGAGCAAAACTCCACAAGGTGGGGCACTTGTCACGTGAGAATTTGCTCCGTGCCCAAGAGCGTCAGCGGCGCACGTATAACAGGGGGGCCCAACTACGCAAATTCACACAGGGAGAAAAAGTACTTGTGTTGCTTCCAACCTCAAGCTCCAAATTACTTGCAAAGTGGCAGGGACCCTTTGAGGTCACACGGCAAGTTATAGCGGCGCTACTCGGATGTGTTCTCCTCGCGGCCCGGGCGCACGGATCTCATCCTACATCATATTGAGACCAGCCCGGGGGTTACGGTGCGGTCTCGGCAATATCGGCTTCACGAACACAAGCGCAAAGTGGTTCGGGAGGAATTAAAAACCATGCTTGAGTTGGGGGTAATAGAAGAATCCCACAGCGCGTGGTGCAGTCCCGTTGTTCTGGTTGGGAAGAAGGATGGGACTGTGCGGTTCTGTGTGGATTACCGCAGGGTGAATGAAATGTCACGTTTTGACGCGTACCCAATGCCTCGGGTCGACGAGCTCCTAGATCGGCTGGGCACTGCTCGTTTTTTCACGACACTGGATTTGACCAAGGGCTACTGGCAGATTCCCTTGTCACCAGAGTCCCGAGAAAAAACGTCCTTCTCCACTCCGGAAGGTTTGTACCAATTCGTGACACTTCGGTTTGGCTTGTTCGGTGCGCCCGCCACGTTCCAGCGTCTCATGGACCGCGTGCTGCGCCCCCACGCTGCATACGCGGCTGCATACCTGGATGATGTCATCATCCAGAGTGGCAGCTGGGAAGAACACATGCGGCGGGTGGGGGCGGTGCTCGAGTCCCTGAGGCGGGCGGGGCTCACCGCCAACCCGGCGAAGTGCGCAGTTGGCCGGAGGGAGGTACAGTATCTGGGGTAGACAAAACATCCCCCCAAGACAAAAAAAGAGGTGAGGCAGTTTTTGGGACTGGCGGGCTACTACCGCCGGTTCATTCCCCGGTTCGCGGACTTGACCGGCCCACTGACTGACCTCACCCGAAAGGGTGCTCCAGAACTGGTCCAGTGGACGGAGCAGTGCCAGCGGGGGTTTGAGAAGGTAAAAACAGCACTCTGCGAGGAGCCGGTGCTGCACATGCCTAACTTTGACATCCCTTTCTGTCTGCAGGCGGACGCGTCGGGCCGGGGGCTGGGGGCGGTGCTGTCACAGCGGGTGGGGGAGGTCGACCGCCCCGTGCTGTACATCAGCCGGAAACTCTCGGACCGGGAGGCAAGGTACAGCACGGTGGAGAGGGAGTGCCTTGCCATCCGGTGGGCGGTCGGGGCCCTCCGCTACTACCTGTTGAGGCGTGCCTTCAGTCTCTGCTCGGACCACAAACCGCTCCAGTGGCTCCACCGCATGAAGGACGCCAACGCGCGGATCACCCGGTGGTATCTGGCATTACAGCCCTACAACTTCCGGGTGGTCCACAGGCCGGGTGCGCAGATGGCCGTGGCCGACTTCCTCTCTCACCCCGCTATGAGGAGGTGTGGAGGGGAGTGGGCGCGGCCGGACGGCTGCCCGGCCTGAGTCTAGCGGTGGAGGCATGTGGAGAGGGGCGTGGTGCACGCGTTCCCTGCGGGCGGGGTGTGTGCAGGGGCCGGCCATGAAGCGGCAGACAGGTGAGTGGATATCTCAGCTGGAACGAGTTATCTAATCACCTGTTCCTTTATTAGCAGCGTCGGAGACCATGAGGGGGGGGGGGGGGGTGTGGGCTGGAGAGCACGAGAGCGACACCACGAGAGCGACACCACGAGAGCGGTGCTGAAAAGCAGAGGCGAGGACCAAGGAGGAGCTGAAAAGCCACCGGACACGGTTGTGCAAGATCATTGAAACGATTGTAACCCGCTGCAGCAGAGTGTTGTTCCCTTTCCTGTGGTTCCAGAAGAACCCGATACAGAGGTCACGTCACACCAGTCATTTTAATAGTTTAAACCATTTTAAACATTTAACTCATTCCTTTACAGAATAAACACATTTGCAAAAACAAGTGCAACTGTCCTTATTTGTACAAAAGTGTTAACATTGTATTTCCATGGCATATTGCATTGTAACTAGTTCCACAGCAGTTTCTATTCTGTTCTTACCTTATCTCATTGATCTCATTTCATACTGTATGTGTGTTTATGTGTGTGTACACATGAAAAACATAACAAATACATGAACATAATGATGAACAGAGTTGTACTTTTTAGATGTCAGGGCCCTATGCAATATGTACACATATTCTTAATATAGTATACATTTTAACTGACCTTTATTTGACTGTTTGTCTTTTTGTAGGTGGCTAAAATATGCGGTGCTGCTGACCGCCGTCTAACGTTATGTTACTGTGTGTGATACATTGACTAACGTAAAGTTATGTCTAGGTACCTCATGCAACCCTGCTTAAAAAAATCACTTGATAAAAAGTATGAATAAGGTAGCAAACTGCAGTGGACGCAACATATTGCCGTGTTTGCAATGACGTTATAACCATAGACATCTTATAAGTAGACGCAGTATTGGTTGCTGTGACGCGAGCAATTTGCATCTTGAAGTGGTGATGAGGAGCCGGCGAGCAGCCTAAACTGACAGTTGACAGGTAGAAAACAAAGATGGTGTTCAGCATTTTCCTGCTCAAATGAGCGGACTGTTGAAAATAGGAATCGGGGGATTACTTTTCACAAGTAAGATTTAACATTAATGTACTATTGGTTGTATTTTATGAAAATAACATTACCACAGAGTTGAGAAGGAGCAAAGATCTTCAATATTTGTATGTGAAAATCACAAATAAATCTTCTGGGGGAGGATGACGCCCCTACAGGGGTTTGGTTTACAAACTTTCAGCCCCACCTAAAACAAAATTCACCAGCCGCCACTGATTATGGTGCATTCTCATTTTAGGCAAAATATAAGACAATACTTTCTTAACACTATAATTGTAACCAGGAATAAGTCTTCAAGTATCAATATTCAAATACTAACATTGTTGGGTAAGACAGCATTTGGTTTTATTCTGAATCCAGTGAAACAGATTGGTGGTTTTAGCTGATATAAAGACTTTCAGGTGTTTATATATGTTCAAGTATTTGGCAGACGCTTTTATCCAAAGCGAAATACATACAAAATACATATATAACAATCACTGTATACATGATCATTTAAGGGAAGAATGTAATACAAAATATCAATACAAAGTGTCAAGACAGAATAAACTCTCTGCTGCTGCAGCAACAGAGATACGGTCTATAAGATATATAGATAGCTAATGTATTCATACATTGTTTATGTAGGATATACGCATGTATATATAACGTAATCATATTGTTTCTTCAACTTAAAAATAGCTGACCGTTTTTTTCCCCCTTCTCTGGGCTTATATTCCCAGTTTTGATCTCGGACGTCTGGTCACTTATAGCATATAAAAATATTATATTACTGTTAAGCAAACTATGAATAATAAAACATGTGTCCTTTATCATAGCTACACGTATGACAAAAAAGCGTGTGAAAATCAGTGGTATTCTGTGAGGTAAGATGAATTAAATGCGCTGACAGTTCATTGCTCCTGCCAAATGAATTACACTGAGTGGAGCGGATCACCACTCCAAGATGGCGGCCCCGCGTCTCGTCTGCGCCAGTAGGCAGTAGCCCTCGATGCTGCGTCTACTTATAAGATGTATATGGTTTTAACGTTAGCAGTGAGTTTACAGCCTCACTGATTTAACTACACAGCAAATAAAAGTCATGTTACTTAGCCAATAAACGTTATCTTACATTCAAAACTTACCCTTCTTTGTGCAACTTCAAATGTCGAACGAAGTTGGAAGTTGTTGTGTCTCTGTCTGTAATATTCGAACTGCGTAATTTGCATACGGCAATTCGTTTTTTGTTGACCAAGTCATAGTTTTTATACCCGAACGAAACCAACTTTGGTATAAATCTTTCTCACTGGCAACTCTTGTTCATTGGTTGTCCTGCAATTTGATTGGCTGAATGCTGTGTGATGAAAACAATGTAGATCTAATTTGATTGGCTGTTGTACTGAGAGCACACACGCTGACACGCAGCACACACGCTGATAGACAGACATGTACGAAATGAAAGCTACGGAGCGCTCCCAAATAACTTTTTAAGCTTTAGGTTTTGGGGAAAGTAGCAAGTCATGTCAAGTCAAAAGGCTCAAGTCCAAGTGAAGTCACAAGTCATTGATGTTAAAGTCTAAGTCGAGTTGCAAGTCTCTTTACATATTGTCAAGTCGAGTCTAAAGTCATCAAATTCATGACTCGAGTCTGACTCGAGTCCAAGTCATGTGACTCGAGTCCACACCTCTGGTATACCGGTACTAGTATAGTATCGCGGTACTAATACTCTCGCCCTTTTTTTTCTTTTTTTTCCCTTAACGGGCATGAAGGTACGTCGTCACGTCATGACATTGCTGGTTTTACGAGCAGAGGAGCATGTTCGGCAGTGCACACACACGGTGTACTTACAAGCAGACAGTGTGTAGACAGAAAAGGGAGAACGGACGCATTTTGGTGTAAAAAGTAAAGATAAAGTTATAAGTTATAACACTTAAACGCCCCCAGGAAGAGCTGCTTTAAGACATGGCTAGCTAGCTAGCGGCTAACAATCATCCGCAGTCGGCAGTGTTTTAGCTACTTCTAAATCACTAGTCCCAGCCTCCATGGCGACAAATAAAGTAAGTTTCTTACACGTAACATTATCACTGCAGGACGAGGAATATCTAAACATGCTTCACTACACACCGTAGGAGGATACAATAGCTCACCGACATCACCGCTAACAAAAGATAGCGCTCCTGAATGTAAACAAATGCCATGGGTGGATCTACACCTGACATCCACTGTAATGATATCAAGTATAATAGCGTATCTAGTCGATACTACTATGATTTCATCAATATTTTTTATCGTCACAAAATCTTTTTTCCTTTTTAAAAAATTCATATTATGTTTATAAAGTCAGGAAATATGTCCCTGGACACATGAGGACTTTGAATATGACCAATGTATGATCCTGTAACTACTTGGTATCGGATCGATACCTAAATGTGTGGTATCATCCAAAACGAATGTAAAGAATCAAACAACAGAAGAATAAGTGATTATTACATTTTAACAGAAGTGTAGATAGAACATGTTGAAACAGAAAATAACCAGATATTAACAGTAAATGAACAAGTGGAAAAATAATATTTGTTTACAGTTTGTTCCTCAAAATGTAGACAAAATAATAGAATGACAAATGACACAATATGTTACTGCATATGTAATTAGGAGCCTTTGTTTGTTTACTTACTACTAAAAGACAAGTTGTTTAGTATGTTCACTATTTTATTTAAGGACTAAATTGCAATAAGAGACATATTTTGTTTGTTAAAATAAAGCCAGTAATGCCATTTTTTGTGGTCCCCCTTTATTTAGAAAAGTATCGAAAATTATTGAAAAGTATCGAAATACATTTTGGTACCGGTACAAAAATATTGGTATCGGCACGACCCTAATTCCTAAATTATATTACTTTAATCAGTTTACACGTAAAACAAAGGAAGAAAAAAAGGTGTTGCGGCTTTTATTTTGCCACGATTAAATTACATGTAGAACAAACCCTCACCTGTCCAACACTGTCATGACACACAAGAATAGAATATAATAGAATAGAAAGTACTTTATTGATCCCTGGGGGAAATTCAGCACCATAGTTCGCTCACAATTGACAATAAACACTTTGGTATTTTTTACATGTGAATAATATAAATACAATCTATTATACAGCATTATTCACATGTGAATAATATAAATAAAGTCTATTATAGGTATTATTCACATGTGAATAATATAAATACAGTCTATTATGCAGCATTATCCACATGTGAATAATATAAATACAGTCTATTATGCAGCATTATCCACATGTGAATAATATAAATACAGTTTATTATACAGCATTATTCACATGTGAATAATATAAATACAGTTTATTATACAGCATTATTCACCTGTGAATAACATAAATACAGTATATTATACATCATAATTAACATCTGAATAACATAAATACAGTCTATTATACAGCATTATTCACATGTGAATAACATAAATACAGTCTATTATACAGCATTATTCAAATGTGAATAATATAAATACAGTGTATTATACAGCATCATTCACATGTGAATAACATAAATACAGTATATTATACATCATAATTAACATGTGAATAACATAAATACAGTCTATTATACAGCATTATTCACATGTGAATAACATAAATACAGTCTATTATACAGCATTATTCACATGTGAATAACATAAATACAGTCTATTATACAGCATTATTCAAATGTGAATAATATAAATACAGTGTATTATACAGCATCATTCACATGTGAATAGCATAAATACAGTCTATTATACAGCATTATTCACATGTGAATAACATAAATACAGTCAATTATACAGCATTATTCACATGTGAATAACATAAATACAGTCTATTATACAGCATTATTCACATGTGAATAATATAAATACAGTCTATTATACAGCGTTATTCACATGTGAATAATATAAATACATCATACATTTACAGTACATGTACAGTCAAATGGAACATGTGCAACAACTGTGTTTGAATGAATTCTCCACTGTAGACAATAAACACTAAGGTATTTTTTACATGTGAATAATATAAATACAGTCAATTATACACCATTATTCACATGTGAATAACATAAATACAGTCTATTATACAGAATTATTCATATGTGAATAATATAAATACAGTCTATAATACAGCATTTTTCACATGTGAATAACATAAATGCAGTCTATTATACAGCATTATTCACATGTGAATAATATAAATACAGTCTATTATACAGCATTATTCACATGTGAATAACATAAATGCAGTCTATTGTACAGTATTATGCACATGTGAATAATATAAATACATCATACATTTACAGTACATGTACAGTCAAAAGGAACATATGCAACAACTGTATTTGAATGAATTATCCATTGTAGAGGTCAAGTTTTCTTGCTTTATTGGGTGTCACGGCCATTACCACTTTATGCATGTAATGATGGTATTTTATCCGGTGACTTGGCAGCAGCACAAATACATCTACTCTATTATAGTTGCGGGAATCTCAAGAACAAGGCGTTGGTGTCAGCTGCTCCAAAAATCTGCACCAAAAGTATTTTCTGACCTGTAAGATTGACAGTGTTCCCCTGGCTTACTTCACGGTTGCTCTATTAGAATCACGACATTACCTTTATTGTGCATGAGAGTCTTGAGTCAGTCACTTGAAAAGCTACACAAGCAGCCAAATGCATGACTTTGAAAGCAAAAAGGTACTCTTTGATATACTTAAGAGTGTGTTTTGACCATCAAAGCAGAAAACATTTCCATCAAAGACACACGACAGAAAGGTTTGAAGCATCTGTTGCATGAAAATCTGGTATGCATCCCAAGCACCTCTCCGCCTCACAGACAAAGGAGGAGAGAGACCATGGTGAGGCCCTCGGTCTTCATCACTCGCCTGAGTGTCTTATCACAGACACGCCATTAAAAGTCTCTCTGCTTCCTGCAGTGAGCAATGTTTCCAGCTGCTGTGATCTCAGCGGCTCGGTGATGGATTCTAAGATGAGCAACCTTGATAAATATTACTCTACAGACCTTTCAGAGGGAGTGTCCTCCCGCACACACACCGCCTTGCCACTAAACACTGCATTCAGCCATTTTTCAGTCAAAACTGCTTGCTTCTAATTGGATCATCCACTTTGATTGACAGTCCACTAGGGTTGTGTTGATACCGGTACCAAAATGTATTCCGATAATTTTTGATACCTTTCAATACTTTTCTAAATAAAGGGGATCACAAAAAATGGCATTATTGGTTTTATATTAACAAAAAAATCTTAGGGTACATTAAACATATGTTTATTATTTCAATCAAAGAACAATGTATTCCTTAAATAAAATAGTGAACATGCTAGACAACTTGTCTTTTAGTAGTAAGTAAACAAACAAAGACTCCTAATTAGTCTGCTGACATATGCAGTAACACATTGTGTCATTTATTTACCTATTATTTTGTCAACATTATAAAGGACAAGCTGTAAAAATAGATTATTAATCTACTTGTTCATTTACTGTTAATATCTGCTTATATAATAATAATATCTGATACATGATTTACCATATGAGTGTAAATATATATATATATATATATATATATATATATATATATATATATATATATATATATACATATATATATATATATATATATATATATATATATATATATATATATATATATATATATATATATATATATATATATATATATATATATATATATATATATGTATATATGTATTATGTATATATTAGGGTTGTCCAGATACCGGTACCAGCACCAAAATGTATTTCGATACCATTCGATACTTTTCTAAAGAAAGAGGACCACAAGAAAAATGGCATTAATGGCTTTATTTTAACAAAAAATCGTACGGTACATTAAACATGTGTTTATTATTGCAATTCAAGAACAATTATGTCCTTAAATAAAATAGTGAACATACTAGTAAACTTATCTTTTAGTAGTAAGTAAACAAACAAAGGCTCCTAATTAGTCTGCTGACGTATGCAGTAACATATTGTGTCATTTATTTACCTATTATTTTGTCTACATTATGAGGGACAACCTGTAAAAAAATGTTTATTAATCTACTTGTTAATTTACTGTTAATATCTGTTTATTTTGTGTTTCAACATGTTCTATCTACACTTCTGTTCAAATGTAATAATCACTTATTGTTCTCTTCTTTGATACTTTACATTAGTTTTGGATGATACCAAAAACGTAGGTATCGATCCGATACCAAGTAGTTACAGGATCATACATTGGTCATATTCAAAGTCCTCATGTGTCCAGGGACATATTTCCTGAGTTTATAAACATAATATGAATTTTTTTTAGAGAAAAATATATTTTGTGCCGATAGAAAATATCAATGTAATCATAGTAGTATCGACTAGATATGCTCTTGTACTTGGTATCATTACAGTGGATGTCAGGTGTAGATCCACCCATGGCATTTGTTTACATTCAGGGGCGCTAGCTTGCTGTTAGCGGTGAGCTATTGTATCCTACTTACTACCAGTGGCGTGCAGTCACTAGAGGCAGGGGAGGCACGGCCTCACCTGCCATCATGGAAAGAAAAAAAAAAGTAAAAAGAAAAGAAAAAAAAGTAAATTGTTATATGTATCCAGTGATTATACTAAAGTTATTTTCCATTTAACTTCATCAGTTTTAGATTATTTTTATTTTTATTTTCACATTTGCCGTTCAAATACTGAGAAGAGACGGTGCTGTGATCAGCAGCCAGTTGAGGCACGTCACTCAGTTGTGCCTCAACATGGATTGTGCGCAATGACTCGGCTAACTGCTGGCCTGCTGTGCGGTGAGACTGTATTGCTATATGAATTATATTATACATTTCCATAGTTTAGTTAGCTGAGGTATATAATGTACAGTGTATTTTGTCAACAACTGTATGTGTGTAACGTATTTCTTGTGCTGAGCGATCATAAAACTGCTGCGAAGACGCACTGTGAGAGGCTCGTCTCATAACCCCGCCTCCTGGTGCCAAGCACCTCCGCCGCGGCCACACCAACCAAAGCCCACACCCAAGCCCTCCACGTGCAAGACCGAATCCACCCAAAAAAAGTCACTTAACAAGAAGCCAAAAAGTGCAAAAACAACAATGCTCGCGCTGGAGGAGCCGCGAACGACCGCAGGGACACAACATTAGGCCATACTTGCCAACCTTGAGACCTCCAATATCGGGAGGTGTGGGGGGGGGGGGGGGGGGGGCGTGGTTGGGGGGCGTGGTTAGGGTGTGGTTAAGAGGAGAGTATATTTACAGCTAGAATTCACCAACTCAAGTATTTCATATATATATATATATATATATATATATATATATATATATATATATATATATATATATATATATATATATATATATATATATATATATATGTATATATATATATATATATATATAAATACTTGACTTTCAGTGAATTCTAGCTATATATATATATATATATATATATATATATTTATTTATTTTATTATATATATATATAAAAGAAGGGCAGCACGGTGGCAGAGGGGTTAGTGCGTCTGCCTCACAATACGAAGGTCCTGAGTAGTCGTGAGTTCAATCCCGGCCTCGGGATCTTTCTGTGGGGAGTTTGCATGTCCTCCCCGTGACTGCGTGGGTTCCCTCCGGGTACTCCGGCTTCCTCCCACCTCCAAAGACATGCACCTGGGGATGGGTTGATTGGCAGCACTGAATTGGCCCTAGTGTGTGAATGTGAGTGTGAATGTTGTCTGTCTATCTGTGTTGGCCCTGCGATGAGGTGGCGACTTGTCCAGGGTGTGCCCCGCCTTCCGCCCGATTGTAGCTGGGATAGGCTCCAGCGCCCCCCGTGACCCCGAGGGGAATAAGCGGTAGAGAATGGATGGATATATAAAAGAAATACTTGAATTTTAGTGTTTATTTATTAACACATATACACACACACACACAACACTCATCTACTCATTGTTGTACTTGAAAGTACAATGCTTTGTTAAGGGTTGAATTGTCCATCCTCTTTCTATTCTCTGTCACTATTTTTCTAACCATGCTGAACACCCTCTCTGATGATGCATTGCTGTGTGGCACGCACAAAAGTGCTTTCATCAAATGCACGAGAGTGTGGAATCTTCCATCTCTCCCTAGCATGGCCCAAAACCGGTCAATCCTTGCTTCCTGGGGAAGATCTTCCCTGGCAAGCAATTGGTACTCCAGTACTTGTACCCGGAGGCTGGTCAGGTCCAATCGCAGCTGCGGCAGACTTTTTTTTTTGGGGGGGCGTGGCCTCCAGCTCCGGCTGAATACCGGGAGTTTGTCGGGAGAAAATCTCTGTCGGGAGGTTGTCGGGAGAGGCGCTGAATATCGGGATTCTCCCGCTAAAAACGGGAGGGTTGGCAAGTATGCATTAGGTACACCTGCAGACTGCAGCACGGATGTCATATTTCATTCATTCACAACTCTTCCAACACCACTGTTCCCGCACTTATAAGTAAAGGTAAGACCATAATAACGTTTTTTTTATTAAATGTGCTTTTTTGTGTGCTACAGTTTGTAAGTGTAAAGTTAAGTTAAAGTACCAATGATTGTCACACACACACTAGGTGTGGTGAAATTTGTCCTCTGCATTCGACCCATCCCCTTGTTCACCCCCTTGAAGGTGAGGGGAGCAGTGGGCAGCAGCGGTGCCGTGCCAGGGAATAATTTTTGGTGATTTAACCCCCAATTCCAACCCTTGATGCTGAGTGCCAAGCAGGGAAGAATGCTGGTATGAGCTTTTAAACATAACCCGTTAACTGCTGCCAATCAAATGGTGAATAAGATACTCTTTAGGGTTCATAAGTTTGTAAATCTGACTGTGATGAAGTCAGTGCCTCACCTGACATGAACCTCACCGCACGCCACTGCCTACTACGGTGTGTAGTGAAGCATGTTTAGCTATTCCTCGTCCTGCAGTGATAATGATACTTGTAAGAAACTTACTTTATTTGTCGCCATGGAGGCAGGATTGGTGATTTGGAAGTAGCTAAACACTTTGAAGGGATGTTAGCCGCTAGCTAGCTATGTTTCAGTGTTTGTGGCGTCACCTTTATCGTTTGTTCAAAGCCAATTTAAGTCCATTCTCCCTTTTCTGTGTCTTTCTGCTTGCAAGTGCCCTGTGTGTGTGTGTTGCCTCACATGCCCCTCAGTTCATATTAGCAGCAATGTCACCACAACACGCCATCATGTCCATGAAAAAAAGACATAGGTAGTATAGTGCCTATTTTAATTCATTAGTGCCATGGTACTTTATTAGTACAACCCTTGCATACAGTGAGTTTACAATCATAACAAGTGAGTAGAACTGAAGTGAGAGGCATGACATTGCTGGTTTTACGAGCAGAGGAGCATGTTCGGCAGCGAACACTCATGGAATACTTACAAGCAGACACACTGTGTAGACAGAAAAGGGAGAACGAACGCATTTTGCCTAAAAAAATAAAGATAAAGGTGAAGTTATAACCCTTTTTTTTATTTTTTTTAGGAAGAGGTGCTTTAAGACATGGCTAGCTAGCTCGCAGCTAACATCCATCCGCAGTGTTTTAGCTACTTCTAAATCACTAATCCCGGCCTCCATGACGACAAATAAAGTATGTTTATTACAAGTACCATTATCACTGCAGGACGAGGAATAGCTAAACATGCTTTACTACACACCGTAGGAGGATACAATAGCTCACCGGCGTCAAAATGTAAACAAATGCCATGGGTGGGTCTAAGCCTGACATCCACTGTAATGATACCAAGTACAAGAGTGTATCTAGTCGATACTACTATGATTACATCAATATTTCTTAATCGTCACAAAATATATTTTTCCTTTCTAAAAAAATCATATCATGTTTATAAACTCAGTAAATACGTCCCTGGACACATGAGGACTTAATATCACCAATGTATGATCCTGTAACTACTTGGTATCGAATAGATACCTCAATTTGTGGTATCATCCAAAACTAATGTAAAGTATCAAAGAAGAGAAGAATAAGTGATTATTACATTTTAACAGAAGTGTAGATAGAACATCTTAAAACAGAAAATAAGCAGATATTAACAGTAAATGAACAAGTAGATTAATAATCTATTTTTACAGTCTGTCCCTCATAATGTAGACAAAATAATAGGTAGATAAATGTCACAATATGTTACTGCATACGTCAGCAGACTAATTAGGAGTCTTTGTTTGTTTACTTACTACTAAAAGACAAGTTGTCTAGTATGTTCACTATTTTATTTAAGGACATAATTGTTCTTGGATTGCAATAATAAATATATGTTTAATGTACCCTAAGATTGTTTGTTAAAATAAAGCCAATAATTCCATTTTTTGTGGTCCTCTTTCTTTTGAAAAGTATAAAAAGGTATCGGAATACATTTTGGTGTCGGTACCGGTATCGGGACAACCCTATATTTACATATGTACATATATATATATATATATATATATATATATATATATATATATATATATATATATATATATATATATATATATATATATATATATATATATATATTTACACTCAAATGGTAAAAACATGTATCAGAATAGTAAAAACCGTCCATGCACACAACTTGCAGCTAAGCTTATTTATTAACTTACAGCAAATAAAATACACTTTCACTAGCATCAGATTGCAACAACAAACAAACTAAAAGACTAAAGTGTAAGGCAGAGATACTAATACCAATCATCACTAACAAATCATGAGGGGGAGACAACTTTGAACATTAGCTGTGTTTACCATCAAAGTCCGTGCAGGCATGAGGAAACACAAACATAAAGGCTTTTGAACAGTCACACAGGCTGCCAATAACTCCCCGTGGGTACGTCATATCTTGGAGCCAACTGTGGTGATCGGCCAATGGTGCCAACAAAGGCAGTGTTCAGTATCGCAGCACACCATTTTTAAAACAGTATATCTGTTCATGTAGTCAAAACATTTAATATTGACATATTTTGCTCATTTAAGCATACGCATTCATTTCAGAAACACATCACACCGTCGTTCCCCCCCCCCCCACCCCCACCCCCCCACCCCACTGTCTAAAACACACAGCAGACATCACGAGAGGCCACAAACATGCAGCGTATTTGCTTGTTTTTTTATTTTTGAAAACTTTTTTTATGGCCTTTGTTGAAAAAATCCATCAATCAGCCGAACTAATTTATAAGCCTCAGGGTTCAAAGTGTAGGAAAAAAGTAGCAGCTTGTAGTCCGGAATTTACGGTAGTAGCATTTTACTTACAGATACGTTTCTAAGGCAAAAGTGAATGAGAAAGTATCAAGTAACGGTATAGCTCGGTTGGTATAGCGGGCGTGCCAGCAACTTTGAGGGTTCCAGGTTCGATCCCCGCTTCCGCCATCCTAATCACTGCCGTTGTGTCCTTGGACAAGTCACTAGAGAAAAAGCGCTATATAAATATAATTCACTTCACTTCACAAATGTGTCTGCATCATTCAATTTACTGCATCGTGTTCTTAACACTTGGCTCCACTTCATTCAAAACTACATTAAGCTTCCTAAGTGACGAAAAACGGTATAAATATATACATATATATATATGTATATATATATATATATATATATATATATATATATATATATATATATATATATATATATATATATATATATATATATATATATATATATATATATATATATGTATGTATGTATATATGTATATATATATATATATACATATATATATATATATATATATATATATATATATTTATGTATCTATATATGTATGTATATATATGTATGTATGTATATCAGTGACGTGCAGTCAGGGGAGGCAGGTGAGGCGGGGCCTCACGTGCCATCATGGAAAGAAAAAAAATGTAAAAAGGAAAAAAAATGATTAAATTGTTATATGTATCCAGTGATTGTACTATAAAGTTATTTTCCATTTAACTTCACCAGTTTTAGATTATTTTTATTCAAAATTGCTGTATTTTCACATTTGCCGTTCAAATACTGAGAAGAGACTTGCTGTGATCAACAGCCAGTTGAGGCACGTCTCTGAGTTGAGCCTCACCATGGATTGCGGACTCGGCTAACTGCTGGCCTGCTGTGCAGTGAGACCGTATTGCTATATGAATTATATTATACATTTCATGTACAAACCCCGTTTCCATATGAGTTGGGAAATTATGTTAGATGTAAATATAAACAGAATACAATGATTTGCAAATCCTTTTCAACCCATATTCAATTAAATGCACTACAAAGACAAGATATTTGATGTTCAAACTCATAAACTTTTTTTTTTTTTGGCAAATAATAATTAACTTAGAATTTCATGGCTGCAACACGTGCCAAAGTAGTTGGGAAAGGGCATGTTCACCACTGTGTTACATGGCCTTTCCTTTTAACAATACTCAGTAAACGATTGGGAACTGAGGAAACTAATTGTTGAAGCTTTGAAAGTGGAATTATATATATATATATATATATATATATATATATATATATATATATATATATATTTATATATAATTCCACCTGAGAAGCTTAAAAAATGTGTCTCATCAGTTCCCAAACGTATACTGAATGTTGTTAAAAGGAAAGGCCATGTAACACAGTGGTGAACATGCCCTTTCCCAACTACTTTGGCACGTGTTGTAGCCTTGAAATTCTAAGTTAATTATTATTTGCGAAAAAAAAAAAAGTTTATGAGTTTGAACATCAAATATCTTGTCTTTGTTGTGCATTCAATTGAATATGGGTTGAAAAGGATTTGCAAATCATTGTATTCCGTTTATATGTACATCCAACACAATTTCCCAACTCATATGGAAACGGGGTTTGTATATATAATTTCCACGTCTAAATTGGTTGTCAAAGTGTACCAACTTGTCGGAATACCTACTCGTCCTTCTACTATCCAGGTGAACAGCATGACTTATGATTTGCAATTAACTTCCACAAGTGAGGAAGCAGCTGACCAGTCGATGATGTCAACGTAGGCATACAAGCTTGTGATCACGGCGCTGGTAAATAGTTTGTCTGCGTTATGCAGCTGCTCTTTCCAGCAGAACACAATGTGTACAGGTGGCTGGGACCACCTCCTCATTACTGGACACTACCAAAGGAGCACCGCAAGACTCAGTGCTGGGGCCCATTTTATTTTCTATCTACAAAACCCAAAACCATTGAAGTTGGCACATTGTGGAAAAAGGTAAATAAAAACAGAATGCAATGATTTACAAATCCTTTTCAACTTATATTCAATTGAATAGACTGCAAAGACAATATATTTAATGTTCCAGCTGAAACACTTTTTTTTTTTTGCAAATAATCATTAACTTAGAATTTAATGGCAGCAACACATTGCAAAAAAGTTGTCAGAGGGGCATTTTTACCAGTGTGTTATATGGCCTTTCCTTTTAACAACACTCAGTAAAGGTTTGGGAACTGAGGAGACACATTTTTGAAGTGGAATTATTTCCCATTCTTGCTTGATGTACAGCTTAAGTTGTTCAACAGTCCGGGTTCTCCGTTGTGGTATTTTAGGCTTCATAATGCGCCACACATTTTCAATGGGAGACAGTTCTGGACTACAGGCAGGCCAGTCTAGTACCCTCACTCTTTTACTACGAAGCCACGCTGTTTAACACGTGACTTGGCATTGTCTTGCTGAAATAAGCAGGGGCGTCCATGAAAAAGACATTTCTTGAATGACAACATATGTTGCTCCAAAACCTGTATGTACCTTTCAGCATTAATGGTGCCTTCACAGATGTGTAGGTTACCCATGCCTCGGGCACTAATGCACCCCCATACCATCACTGATGCTGGCTTTTGAACTTTGCTCCTATAACAGTTCGGATGGTTCTTTTCCTCTTTGGTCCGGAGGACACGACGTCCACAGTTTCCAAAAACAATTTGAAATGTGGACTCGTCAGACCACAGAACACTTTTCCACTTTGTATCAGTCCATCTTAGATGAGCTCGGGCCCAGCGAAGCCGGCGGCGTTTCTGGGTGTTGTTGATAAATGGCTTTCGCTTTGCATAGAAGGGTTTTAACTTGCATTTAAATATGTAGCGACGAACTGTAGTTCCTGACAGTGGTCTTCTAAAGTGTTCCTGAGCCCATGTGGTGATATCCTTTACACACTGATGTCGCTTTTTGATGCAGTACCGCCTGAGGGATCTAAGGTCACAGGCATTCAATGTTGGTTTTTGGCCTTTCTCCAGATTCTCTGAATTTTTTGATGATATTACGGACCGTAGATGGTGAAATCCCTAAATTCCTTGCAATAGCTCGTTGAGAAATGTTGTTCTTAAACTGTTGGACAATTTGCTCACGCATTTGTTGACAAAGTGGTGACCCTCGCCCCATCCTTGTTTGTTTCATGGAAGCTGCTTTTATACCCAATCATGGCACCCACCTGTTCCCTATTAGCCTGTTCACCTGTGGGATGTTCCAAATAAGTCTTTGATGAGCATTCCTCAACTTTCTCAGTCTTTTTTGCCACTTGTGCCAGCTTTTTTGAAACATGTTGCAGGCATCAAATTCCAAATTAGCTAATATTTGCAAAAAATAACAAAGTTTACCAGTTCCAACATTAAGTATCTTGTCTTTGCAGTCTATTCAATTGAATATAAGTTGAAAAGGATTTGCAAATTATTGTATTCTCTTTTTATTTACCATTTACACAACGTGACAACTTCATTGGTTTTGGGTTTTGTACATAAATAATCTTTCCAATATTTTATCAAATGCAAAGTACCATTTTTATGCAGAGGACACCATCATTTATTGCTGTTCAACCTCCGTCACTCAGGCTTTTGAGTTTTTACAAGCTGCTTTTGATATCACCCAGGCTGGCTTATTTCATCTTCAATTCATTTTAAAATACCGATAAAAGCAAGCTCGTGGTTTTCTCTCATTCAAGGATGTTACGGGAAAACATTCCAAATATATTGACATCAAAAGGAACTCGATAGAGCAGGTCTTAAATTACATGTACTTGACCAGGAGCTTTCATTTAAAGCCCATATTTACAACTTGGTCTCTAAGCTGAGGGTAAAGCTTGGTTTCTTTTTTTAGAAATAAAAACTCCTTCTCCTTTATGGTCAGAAAGAAGTTGGTAACCCGTAATCTCAATGAATTTATTATCTGGTCAAGTGATTTTATCTGGTTAATATTCAAGTCACGAAATGTAAATGTTGAGTATTGTTGGCGCTTTTTGGATGGTTATTTATTGGGTTTTATGGGCGGAATAGAGGGCCTCTCATTGGCGTCGTTGTAGTAAGCTGATTTATTTACGAATTACAATTCATTAAAAAAAAAATGCAACGGTCGTCATGTCTTTCATAATGATTGTGAATGATAGGCAAAAAAATGCAGTTCCCCTTTAAGTTACCGGAAAAAATTTGAGTTACTAGCATCCCCATCATTAGTCACAGTCAACCAAATAATATCCGCCCAACGCTTTAGTCCTACTCACTAGCAAAAATGGTATTACATTATGACGCGTTTACTAGTAAATAGTAATCTAATTACTTACTTTTATGTACATGACGTGGCACGCTACTTTTGATGCGGTTTTATGGCAACAAGAGAGCATCAGAAGCACAGCAAGTTCGATGCAAGAATTAACTTTTTACTAATGAAAGCAACAACCAGCACCACACTAACATGGATCGGTAGGTTGTGAGTTCAAACCCCGGCCGAGTCATACCAAAGACTATAAAAATGGGAGCCATTACCTCCCTGCTTGGCACTCAGCATCAAGTGTTGAAATTGGGGGTTAAATCACCAAAAATGATTCCCGGGCGTGGCCACCGCTGCTGCTCACTGCTCCCCTCACCTCCCAGGGGGTGATCAAGGGTGATGGGTCAAATGCAGAGGACAAATTTCGCCACATCTAGTGTGTGTGTGACAATCACGGGTACTTTAACTTTTACTTAAATTTGTCAGACCGTGGGTGAGGGAAGTCCTGTTTTGGGGTTGTCTGGCAAACTTCCTGTTTTATTTTGAAAATTCTAATCCTCCTCTCGTTTCAGGCCACTTGCCCTTCCTCCTGTGTCACTGGTCTGATGTCTCTCCTGGTTGCCTGATTGTGCCCACCTGTGTCACCCTCCCTCATGTGTTTATAGTCCTCGTCTTCCCCTGTCTTGTTGCCAGAGTATATCGTCTCGCTACGTACCTCCAGCCTTGTCCACAGCCTTGAACCAAGTTTGATAAGTGTTTGTCTCGCTTTATTTATTGATTTCTTTGTTCCCTCTGAGAGAGGGATTTTCTTTTGCTAAAGTTTTTCGGTCAAGTCTTTTTGTATACATTTTCATAGTGCCTTGTCTTCCTTTTTTCCTCCTTCTGGAGCACTTTTAGTTTTCAGGCTTCTCAACACTTTATAACATACTTTCTGTTTATAGCTTCTGGACTTCTTTGCATGAATGATTTACCTTTTTGTAGATAATCATAGATTGTTGGTTTCTTTTGTTATTAGACTCGTATAGAACTTTTGCTATTGCCTTTTTCCTCCTTACGGCGTGATTTTCTGTTTATTGCCTTATGCCCTATGCTACATATCCTTTTGTTGCTCAAATATATCATAGATAGTTTTTGTAGCCACTTTGTTTTAATCACTCTGTCCAATAGATAGCAAAGAAAACTACCTAAATAAAGTCTGAGTCAATTGTCACTCTTCTGCAGTGACGTGCGGTGAGGTTCATGGCTGGTGAGGCACTGACTTCATCACAGTCAGATTTACAAACATATGAACCCTAAAGAGTATCGTATTCACCATTTGATTGGCAGCAGTTAACGGGTTATGTTTAAAAGCTCATACCAGCATTCTTCCCTGCTTGGCACTCAGCATCAAGGTTTGGAATTGGGGGTTAAATTCCCAAAAATGATTCCCGGGCCCGGCGCCGCTGCTGCCCACTGCTCCCTTTACCTCCCAGGGGGTGATCAAGGGGATGGGTCAAATGCAGAGGACACATTTCACGACACCTAGTGTGTGTGACAATCACTGGTACTTTAACTTAACTTTAACGTTACACATACAAACTGTAGCACACAAAAAAAGCACATTTAATTTAAAAAAAAACCTTATTATGGTCTTACCTTTACTTATAAATGAAGTCCATGCGCAGCTCCTTTTGAACAAAAGCATCGATAACTTGTTTATAGAAGTCTTCCTTATCTTTCTTCAGTTTTAAAAGTCTCTCTGTCTCGATGGAGAGTTTCCTTTAAGTATTACCTCCTGCTTCAATTAAAAGTCCAGTTTAGAAAACTGTTTTATTTTAGATGTGTAATCCTCCATGTTAATAGTCCAGGCAAGAGGAAAAAATAAACGATCGCTGCTAACTGTTGCTGCTTGTTGTCACTTCTTCTGCGGAGTAGTCGCAAGAATGATCTCTGGGGATCACTACCGCCCTCTACCACCAGGAGGCGGGATTACTGCGAGCCTCCCACAGTGCGTCTTCGCAGCAGTTTTATGATTGCTCAGCACAAGAAATACGTTACACACATACAGTTGTTGACAAAATACACTGTACATTATATACCTCAGCTAACTAAACTATGGAAATGTATAATATAGCAATACGGTCTCACTGCACAGCAGGCCAGCAGTTTGCCGAGTCATTGCGCAATCCATGGTGAGGCTCAACTCAGGGACGTGCCTCAACTGGCTGGTGACTCACCGCAAGTCTCTTCTCAGTATTTGAACGGCAAAATGTGAAAATTCAGCGATTTTGAATACAAATAATCCAAAACTGGTGAAGTTAAATGGAAAATAACTTCATAGTATAATCACTGGATACATATAACAATTTAATTTTTTTTTTTTCTTTTTACATTTTTTTTCTTTCCATGATGGCATGTGAGGCCCCGCCTCACCTGCCTCCCCTGACTGCACGTCACTGCTCTTCTGCACCTCAGTCCTCATTTTCGCCTAGACCTAACAACATTTGATATTAAACAGGAAGAGGCAACATCACACAGCAAACAACGTGTCGACTAGGTGCACACATACTGTACACACGTTCAGGGGTTTTCCTGGATCAAATTGAGGCGGAGGTGGTACAATCCTGGCCATGCACCAGAATTTTAATGCAAAAAAATGGTCGTTTTTTTCAATTAACAGTAATATGCTGTAAAGAAGACCGTACAATTGATTGTAATTTTTATAAATGTGATGGGTAGTTTGCTGTAAAATCATAACCAAGCAGATATTTAAGTATTTATTTGTATTTAGAGAAAAAAGGTTTGGAAAGTATGACATTATACTGTATTATTTGTTGCAATATTGGATACTATTAAAGTTTAAAAGGCATGCAATTTCAAGCAGTACATATATTTTTTATGTCAAAATGAAAAAAAAACATTACATTTAGTGAGAAAATATGAAGTACTTTATTGACACATATCATTTCCAGGTGTTTGCGGGCCAGATCTGGGCCTTGAGTTTGACACCTGTGGCCTAAGCGCTTGCATAAGAGAATGATGGGCTCATAGCTTGTGTGGTGGGGACACTTTTGCTTGAGACACTCATAGATGATTTTGAAGCAGCTCTGTGGAAAAAAATGTCTACATGTTGTCACCACCATGAATGATTACATTTTAACTGCCTGTTACATTCATTTCTCTGCTCTGTTTCACCTGGACTCTTGACTTTCCTCCTCGCCAGATCGCTTTTTAAAGTCTTGGCTTTATTTATGTACAACACTAAAAAAACATAAGCATTACTCTGACACAGAGGAAACTTTTTTTTAAATCAACACGACATGCTTGTAACGCTTCCTTTTAGTCGACCTTGTACCAGTCAATCATGAAACTCTACCTAAACCTATGCAAACATTTAATAAATTATTCAATCAATCCATCTATTATAATTAGTCAGAAAAGTTTGGAAAGGAAGCTAACACTGCTAGCTGTGTTCACTTACCAGAGACAAAATGTTCACAGCACAGTCTGGAGTGTTCTGTAGGAGTCCAGTGATCCCTCCGTATCATGCTCCGTATGGCAGAAATCCACTTGTTACGGCGGTCAACGTTACGCACCAAGTAGCGGGAAAAAACACCATTCCATCTGTTTCTTCTTCGGTAGTTGCTTCAGGTCTTTGCTGTCAATATAGCGCCTCTATAGTGGCGCAACGCTGCAATTGCAGTTAAAATACGTAGCTGCCGCAAAGGGACATCAATCACTCAATCAACACAGCCAGAGTTTTAAGCTGTGTTGAGCGATATCAATCACTCTGGTTGGGGGCGGCACAAAATTAGCCGGAGGCGGCCGCCATGCAATTTTGAATGCAAGAAAGACCCTGCAAATTCCTACTACTACTGCGAGGGAATAATGAACAACACATCAATGATTGAAGTGGCAAGCTTGCAATCCTACAATACCCCGTTTGTAGACAGGAGACAAAACAGCCATGGAAGAATAGTCAATCTCTTGATTAACTAGCGCTAACACAATCCAGTGACAAGATTCAACACTGCTGGAAAACTGCCGCTGCTAAGCTAACAAACACAACTGAGCTAAAATGCTGCTCTAGGCGCGATCCGCTGACGTCACACGCCACTGGGCAACATGCACCGCCTTTTAAAGGCACACACTCTGCTCTCATGAAACGTCTCAACTACCATGCCAGATATGAGTTTTTTTAAGTAATAATGTATTACATTTATTAAAGAGTATTTCCATTAGTAATTGAATTATTTTTTTGGTAAAGTATTGAGTACCTAAAATGAACTACTTTTTAAAATTAATTTTCCAAACACTGCTCGCTAGCATTAGCTGATCGCTAAAGATCGACGTAACTTTGTTTTCCAACCACGGGAAAGAAGACAGTGAAGAAGAAGCAGATGACCTTCACTGAAATTAAACTTTTATAGCCAACTTGTGGCAATTTTGAGCGTAGCACCGCCAGTCTGCACCACACTGAAGCAGAATGACTCTCACGCCTGCCAAGAATGTTCAAATAATATCTAAACAAAGAATATGTATCGGTTAAAATATGGGAAGGCTGCTGATGGTGTGTTTGACGGAAGGAGATACCATGAAAGTCCACTCTCCATGGTAAATACTGTACATTATTATTACATTTCATAAAACTACCGTAGTTATTAGTAGTTATTTTATTGTATGCATTATTTGTCATTTTAAAAGAAAATTAACTGTTTCTTGCAAGTAGCATTATCACTGGGTGACTAGAGGACAAGGAATAGCTAAAAATGCTACATTTTACACCTATCTGTCACGGCGCGGGCTCGAACCCGCTTTTCTCCGGCAGCTGGGTCTGCCAGCACCTCCGTTGGCAGCGCGCCGAGACACCCCCCGGCTCGCGCTGGCCACGTCACGCCCACATGCCTGCAAGGTTGTGGGCGATCAGCAATCTGCACACCTGGGACTGATGAGAGCGAGCTGTATAAAGACCAGTGGACCCAAGGATCCTGGCCGAACTTAGTCTTCTGTTCGTAGTAAGTATCCATTGTCTGGCTTCCCTCTCGTGTGCTTGATCGCTCTCCTGTCTTCCGAGTTCCCTTGTCTGATCTCCCTTGTGTCATCCCGCAGTTCTTCCCGTGTCTTCCATAATCGAGCTGTGCGCCTCAATTTCCCCTTTGGACTTTGGACTGCCTCCCTCGATCCTCGACCCCCGCTTTGCAACCCCACGGACCTACCACTTGTCTCACCGACCTTCTTTTGCTTTGTCCCTTCTCTCGCCCAACACATCACGGTAATACACAACAATTAATTACACACATAGTCACACACACATACACCCTTTTGGATTATTCACACTCCATTCTCTTGTTTAGTATATATATATTTAGTATTGTGTATTATTATATATATTGTTTATACATATATATAATAAAACATAGAGCAACATCACCCCCTTGTGGAACTGTGCCGTCACTACTCCCCCGTATAACACTATCGTGAGAATGCCAAGAGTGTGCAAAGCATTAATCAGAGCAAAGGGTGGCTATTTTGAAGAAACTAGAATATAAAACATGTTTTCAGTTATTTCACCTTTTTTTGTTAAGTACATAACTCCACGTGTGTTTTTTCATAGTTTTGATGTGACAATCTACAATGTAAATAGTCATGAAAATAAAGAAAAGGCACTGAATGAGAAGGTGTGTCCAAACTTTTGGCCTGTACTGTATATTCCAGTTTTTCACACCATCCATCCATCCATTTTCTACCGCTTGTCCCTTTTGGGGTGGCGGGGGGTCGCTGGAGCCTATCTCAGCTGCATTTGGGCGGTAGGCGGGTACACCCTGGACAAGTCGCCACCTCATCACAGGGCCAACACAGATAGGCAGACAACATTCACACTCACATTCACACACTAGGGACCATTTAGTGTTGCCAATCAACCTATCCTTGGGTGCATGTCTTTGACGGTGGGAGGAATCCGGAATACCCCGAGGGAACCCACACAGTCACGGGGAGAACATGCAAACTCCACACAGCAAGATCCCGAGCCCGGGATTGAACTCAGGACTACTCAGGACCTTCGTATTGTGAGGCACATGCACGAACCCCTGTGCCACCGTGCTATTTAGAATTGTGTATTATTGTATATATTGTGCATATTTATATAATAAAATAGAGCAACATCACCCCCTTGTGGAACTGTGCCGTCACTACTCCCCCGTATACATAACACTATCGAGAGAATGCTTATTTACTGAAACGAAAAGAAATGTAAAACTGCATCAGTATACATAAATTAAACATGCGTCAATATTCGTAATCGCTATGGAATGGTGAGGCGCCGGTATGGTACTACTTTCATTTATTCATGTCCCTGTCAAATAAATAAAACAAGATGACTAGGCACATAACCCTCCACCTGTACCTGCTGGTATCTCACCTGCGAATGCGACTGGATCTGAGGACTTTAAGCATAAATGTCATTTATAACACGGATTTAAACAATTGCCGGGACCTAGGAGCTCTATCTTGCAGACTAGTTGGAAGAGAAATTCAGCAGACAAATATTTGCAGCAGAGATAACGCTGGAGTGCCAGGATTCCAGTTCAACAGCTCGCTGAGCACGGCTGTTCTGGAATTCATTTCCCCGGTGGATAAAAGCCGATGTTAGTGGACACAAAGATTATTCATGGGTAACCCCAAGCAGAACCACTTGTCTCCACACCGGGCCAATTTTACAACAACAAGAAAAAAAGGAGGGGAGATATTCATGAAGCAGACGCAACATCCAGAAACCTCCACTTTAAGCCGGAATCTGGAACTCCGGTCTAACCGCGACTGATAAAACGCACGGTTCAAGTGGAGATGCATTGTGGGACGAATGTTGACAGCAGATCTGATCTTCCTCTCTGTTCTCCTTGTAGACTCAAATTGGCATGAAAATGATTCAATTCCGCCTTTGATAGGATCTTGTAGTGCGTAACTGATGGGGGGGCGTTGAGGGAACGTCAAAGAAAGGGAAAATTAAACGCTCGGCACCACCCCGGTACCGCCTTTGCCTGTTGTGGTCCTCTTTCATGCAAACGCGGCAACTCAAAAGAGGCCCAAAACGAAGAGACAGGAAAGCAGTGTGGAAGATACACCCAGCAAACATGGAGATTTTCAAAAATATCCTTAGACAATAACTTAATTTTTCTTCTCTTTGACTCTCTTCCGTGGCCTAAAATAAAGGCAATGTTCACCCTTTAGGTACAATAGTACCTCAACTTACGGGCGCAATTGGTTGTATTTTCAAGCTCCTATGTCAGGGGTCGGCAACACAAAATGTTGAAAGAGCCATATTAGACCAAGATTACAAAAAACAAATCTGGAGCCGTAAAAAAGTAAAAAGTCTAATATAAGTGTTATAATGAAGGCAACACATGATGTAAATGTGTATATTAGCTATATTAGCCTACTATCAAAATGACTTTAAAAGTCTTATATACGTGTTATAAGACAATCTCTTCCCTCAATGATTACCGCCCCGTTGCACTCACCCCCATCATAATGAAGTGCTTCGAGAGGCTGGTAAAGGAATATATCGTCTGCAGACTTCCCCCCACATTCGACCCATACCAGTTTGCTTTTCGCCCTAACCGCTCCACAGAGGACGCCATCTCCTCTGCACTCCACCTGAGCTTAGAACATCTGGAAGGAAAGGACACACACGTGCGGATGTTGTTCCTGGACTTTAGCTCAGCATTCAACACCATCATCCCGCAGCACTTGGTGAGCAAACTGGCCCCCCTGGGATTCAGTACCCCCCTTTGCAACTGGCTGCTTGACTTCCTCACAGACAGACCCCAATCTGTGAAAGTGGGCAACAACACCTCCAGTGCCATCTCCCTGAGCACCGGCTCCCCCCAGGGCTGCGTCCTGAGTCCGCTGCTGTTCACGTTGATGAACCATGACTGCTGCGCCAGGTCCACTACTAAACACATTGTGAAATACACAACAGTATGGGCCTCATCCGTGACAACAACGACATGGACTACAGGGAGGAGGTGAAACATCTGGTTGACTGGTGCAGAACCAACAACCTGGTCCTGAATGTCAACAAGACCAAGGAGATCATCGTTGACTTCAGGAAGCACCAGTCCAGTCACGCTCCACTCTACATCAACGGCACAGCGGTGGAGATAGTAAGCAGCACCACGTTCCTGGGGGTGCAGATAACTGACAATATAACCTGGTGCCTACACACCGGAGCTCTTGTAAAAAGAGCTCAGCAGCGCATGCACTTTTTGCGTGGGATGAAAAGAGCACAGCTACCTTCACCCATCAGCACATTCTACAGAGGCACTAAGAGAGCCTGCTGACCAACAGCATCTCTGTCTGGACTGGAGCCTGCAGTGCCTCAGACTGGAAGTCTCTCCAGAGAGTGGTGAGGACGGCGGAAAAGATCATCAGAACTCCTCTTCCTCATATCCAGGAGATCGCAAAAAGCCGCTGCCTGACCAGGGCTCAGAATATCTGCAAAGACTCCTCCCACCCCTACCAAGGACTGCTTTCACTGCTGGACTCTAGAAAGAGGTTCCGCAGCCTCCGAAGCAGAACCTCCAGGTTCTGTAACAGCTTATTCCCTCAGGCCGTAAGACTCTTGAACGCATCATAATTAAATTATCCCCTCAACTCCCCCCAAAATGGATTAACTCGCTGGAATAAAAAAGACAAAAAACATACATCCATAAACGTGGACGCATGTGAAAAAGTGCAATATATTTATCTGTACAGTAATCTATTTATTTATTTATATATATGTACAGTATATACATTTATTTATTTTATATATGTATTTATATATTATTTATCAGTGGCGTGCGGTGAGGTTAATGTCTGGTGAGGCACTGCATCATCACAGTCAGATTTAAAAACATATGAACCGTAAATAGTATCTTATTCACCATGTGATTGGCAGCAGTTAACGGGTTATGTTTAAAAGCTCATACCAGCATTCTTTACACAACTGTAGCACACAAAAAAGCACATTTAATAAAAAAAAATATTATTATGGTCTTACCTTTCTTGCTGGACATCCACACAGCCAGCCTTTGCGTGTGTACCATGCCGTTTGAAAAGAACGGGTCTTCTGTCCCGAAGTCAAAAGCAAACCTTTTAGCTCCGGCGTTGGTATACCTTTAATTATTACCTCCTGCTTCGATTGAAAGCCCAGTTTAGAAAACGGTTTTATTTTACATATGTAATTCTCCATGTTTTTAATAAAAGTCCAGGCAAGAGGAAATAAACAATCGCTTGCAAACTTCTTTTTTTTTTTCTTCTGCGGCCGAGGAATGATCTCTGGGATCACTACCGTCCTCTACCACCAGGAGGCCGGATTACTGCGAGCCTCAACCAGTACGTCTTTTGCAGCAGATCTATGAATGCTCAGCACAAGAAATACGTTACACACATACAGTTTTTGACAAAATACACTGTACATTATATACCTCAGCTAACTAAACTATGCCATAGTTTAGTTAGCTGATATAATTCATATAGCAATACAGTCTCACTGCACAGCAGCTCAGCAGTTAGCCGAGTCATTGTGCACAATCCATGTTGAGGCACAAATCAGTGACGTGCCTAACTGGCTGCTGATCACCGCACCGTCTCTTCTCAGTATTTGAACGGCAAATGTGAAAATAAAAATAAAAATAATCTAAAACTGGTGAAGTTAAATGGAAAATAACTTTAGTATATATATATACATATAGTATGTGGGCTCTGTACCGAGGATGTCGTTGTGGCTTGTACAGCCCTTTGAGACACTTGTGATTTAGGGCTATTTAAATAAACATTGATTGATTGATTGATTGATTGATTGATTGAGTATAATCACTGGATACATATAACAATTTAATTATTATTTTTTTCTTTTTACATTTTTTTTATTTCCATGACGGCAGGTGAGGCCCCGCTTCCCCTGCCTCTAGTGACTGCACGCCACTGTTATTTATATATATTTATTTATTTATATATGCACCTTATTGCTTTTTTTTTATCCTGCACTACCATGAGCTTATGTAACGAAATGTCGTTCTTATCTGTGCTGTAAAGTTCAAATTTGAATGACAATAAAAAGGAAGTCTAAGTCTAAGTCTAAGTCTATAATGAAGGCAGCACATGATGTAAGTGTTTGTATTAGCCTACTATCAAAATGAATTTAAAAGTCTTATATAAGTGTTATAAAGAAAAGACAACACATGATGTAGGTGTCTATATTAGTTATAGTAGCCTACTATCAAAATGAATTTAAAAGTCTTATATAAGTGTTATAATGAAGGCAACACCTGATGGATTTATTACAATCTATGCAAGCTGGGTAATGTTTGCTGTGGTCTGGAACAACATGGCACACAAACAACCATCAGAAATGCAGCCAATATTACATATAGATAATGTGTCATGAGACATGCAAATATAAATTAAATACACAGAGGACATAAGTAAAGGAAATTAAATATGTAATGATGAAATATGTACATACGGCTAGCCTAAATAGCATGTTAGCATGGATTAGCTTGCAGTCACGCACTGACCAAATATGCCGGATTAGCACTCCACAAAAGTCATTTACATCAACAAAACTCACCTTTGTGCATTCATGCACTGTATAAAACATTTGGTGGAAAAAATGAGACAAAGAAGTAGTGGCATAAAACACGTCTTTCTGTAAAAAGCGTTGGATAAAGTCGTACGTGTGAAACTACGGTGAGTTCAAGGACCGCCAAAATTAGGACAAAACAGCGCTCGCCAAATACTCATCAGTCGAGCATGTTTATAATAAACAGTGAGATTTATAACAATTAAAGTGTGTGCCATGTTTGTCCTCCGACACAAACCATATTAAATATGTATATTTTTTCCCTCATCTTTTTCCATTTTCATATATTTTTGAAAAAGCTCCAGGGAGCCAAGAGACCCTCGTCCTATGTGCAAGTTTGTACTATTCCAGATATGTTCCTGTGTTCTGTATCATTTCCTGTCCTGGTGCTCTTATGTTGGCCTACTTCCTGTTGGACTCTTTCTTTTGCTTCAATTTCTGTTTACCGTCAATTTCGGACGATAAGTCGCTGCTCTTCAAACCCAGTGGCTTATAAATGGGTGTGGCTAATATCAGGATTTTTCTTCGCCGACGGTCATAATGTAATAAATGATAAATGGGTTATACTTGTATAGCGCTTTTCTACCTTCAAGGTACTCAAAGCGCTTTGACAGTATTTCCACATTTACCCATTCACACACACATTCACACACTGATGGCGGGAGCTGCCATGCAAGGCGCTAACCAGCAGCCATCAGAGGCAAAGGGTGAAGTGTCTTGCCCAAGGACACAACGGACGTGACTAGGAAGGTAGAAGGTGGGAATGTAAATGTTTTATTTAAATAAGACCTTTAATAGTTGTTTTATTGTTTGTGCTATGGCGCCATCTTTTGGACAAGTTCGCTGTATTGAGGGTGTTTAGACTGGAACTTTCAACCGGAAGCACACGTGCTATTCCGTCTTCTAGTCGTCCATAGCGTTTCTACTCAAATGGATTCTTCATTTAGCACTCCAAGCAACGTTTGTAAGTTTTACAATATAACTAAAACTATTTATACTTACTAAAGCATCCCATGTGTGATGTATGTAGGAGTGTCTTCATGCATATCAGCACGTGCTATCTTAATGTAATCAAATGAGCGTCGTTAGCATTAGCTAATATGCTAACATGTTTCCAAGTGTCTGTGTTAGTATTATTAATTTACACTGGCATTCTTTTTGTATTGTTTCACTTTCACAAATTCCTCAGTATATTCACCAAAAACATCACCGTGGAGTTATTGAGTCTGTTTAGCTGATTGGAGAGCTAGCTTCCGCAGCTAGCGGGTCCATGACGATGACTTCTGTTTTGTTTGATCAGCCGTTTTACTGCCTTGTTACAGACACCGTTTGGAAACAATTGAGGTATTTACAAAATATTTCTGTGTAAATAACTAATTTCGCAACATATATATCTGCGGCTTATAGTCGGGTGCGGTTAATATATGGAACAATGTTATTTTATCAATAATTTAGTGGGTGCGTCTTATATACCGGTGGCTCTATAATTGGATTTTCCATTTCTAATAGAGTCTATTTAGTTTCCCTTGTTGCTCCTCTCCAGTGATCCAAATCATTTTGACTATGTTACCTTACGTTCACATGTGTGTGTGTGTGTGTGTGTGTGTGTGTGTGTGTGTGTGTGTGTGTGTGTGTGTGTGTGTGTGTGTGTGTGTGTGTGTGTGTGTGTGTGTGTGTGTGTGTGTGTGTGTTTGTTCTGGCAATGCTTACTTAATGGGGACATCGCTCTGTTTACTCAGTCACCTTTAGGGGACCTCTGACGGTATGGGGACAAAAAAACAGGTCCCCTAAAGGGAAACATTTTTAAATGATAGTCAGATCCATTCTGAAGATGCCTAAGTGACATTTTCATACAACATGATTATAAAACATTATTCCTTTAAAGTATGATTCACATTCACAATTTTCCATCCTTCTATATATGGTAGTTGGAGTTGCAGACAACTTCATTACTGCTAAATAGCAGTTTTCAGTAATGTCACAGAAGATGCAGGATTTGCTTTAACATTTAAGTGGTGAAACTTCCTATTAGAGGACAGCTGTAGTGCTGTATTCTGAGGATCATGTCATATTTCATTTGAACTTTTTTTTTTTTTAAATGGTCCTCAGTACAAATGTGTGTGAATTATGCAAAATTATTTAAATTTGGTCCCCATGAACAATATTAACTATTTTCCCCCAGGGTCCCCAGTAAGAATGATCAGCACATTACTTCATCAATCCAGAGATTTAAAGACGTGTATGAGCTAACTGGGCAGTGGCCATTTTACACCATTTTTTTATGCCTACACAACCTGTAGTAAGGGTGGTCCCCACAAGTCATGATCAAAAACTTGGTCCTCATTCCAAATGATAACCAGTATGTGTGCGTGTGTGTGTGTGTGTGTGTGTGTGTGTGTGTGTGTGTGTGTGTGTGTGTGTGTGTGTGTGTGTGTGTGTGTGTGTGTGTGTGTGTGTGTGTGTGTGTGTGTGTGTGTGTTTGTGTGTGTGTGTGTGTGTGTGTGTGTGTGTGTGTGTGTGTGTGTTTGTGTGTGTGTGTGTGCACAGACGGAGATAGTGGCTTCACTCCATTTCTATAGATAGCTCACAATAGTATGGAGGGATTTCCATTTACCTTTCAGGAAAAGTCCTAAATGGGATATAAAACACAAGTCATGACATTTCGGGGCTGATCCGGATCATTTCCACTAGGAAAGTAATAATATGAGAATTTCATATCACGGTTAGCTTGACCATCGTTATTATTATGGCGGTATCGTTGAATGTGTTCTGAAAGTATTTATACACGCACTGTAATCTCTGAAAAAAGTTTTTTTTTAAATACCTAAGGTAAATACACAAACTGTTAAAAAACCCACTATTTTGCATTTTTTGTGTTTCTTATGTTTCACTGATTGTGTTTTAGTTTTGTATCTGTTTTAATGGTTGAGCTTGTATTGTTTTAAATATTGGGTTGTACTGCAGCACTTCCAAGATGTGTTCGAATGAAAAGCAAGTAACAGATCAAATCTAATATCATCATTTATTATTCCTGGTGGACGTTGTGGCATCCTACTCTGTAGCGGCCCTTGAATGCACCACAAAAACACTTCCCGTCTCATAGAACGTTGGTCAAATGTGCACAATTTAATGCCTTAGTTATTTAGACAGTTGTTACTGTTGTTTCTTAAAGGGGAAACCTTGGTTGGTAGCGTGGCCGTGCCAGCAACTGGGTTCCAGGTTCAATCCCCGCTTCTGCCTTCCTAGTCACTGCCGCTGTGTCCTTGGGCAAGACACTTTACCCACCTGCTCCCAGTGCCACCCACACTGGCTTAAAAATGTAACTTAGATATCGGGTTTCACTATGTAAAGTGCTTTAAGTCACTAGAGAAAAGCTCTATATAAATATAATTCACATTCTTGTGTGGTGGATTGTCCGAAGCTTAAGCAGGCAACAAAAGTAGTTTAGTACAACAAATGTATTGACCCATTATCAGAAGTGCAGGTTGAATTGAGTTGTCCGTGCAGACAGACAACATATACTCCGGAGCACACAAGACACACACAAGCCAAAATCTCTCTCGAGTCCCGGTCTTCTGCCATTTTTATATGTCTCTTGTGCGTCACTGTTTTTATCTCGTGCGTCATGATTGTTTTTGCAACATCCTTGGACTCCCCAATCATACCCAAACAACCAAAACATTCTGTAGACAGGTTGGCACGACTTAATATTCACTTTTGTCCCACACCCGGGGACACAGAATAGAAGAGAAATCAAATGAGCATACATTCTTGACAGACATGAAATATAGGTCAAAAGTCAGAAATTCTACGACATACCCTCCTTCCAGGGTTCTAAAACCCTGGACCATACCAATTTCTGACGTAGACCACTAACTTAAATCTCTACCACAGATAGAGGCAAAAACCTCAATGTTTTTATACGAGGCAAAAATTCCGTCTATGACCCTCCTTCAGAGCGATCGCTGTTACCAGCCTGCAGTAAAACCATCTCACAGAACACAATTAGTGGCCTACCCTTTGATTTAGTAAAGGAATAACAAATACTTTGATCATGAACATAATTAGATGAATGTATATAGACTTATGACTGTAAGACATTTGCAAAAATATTTTTCCCGGCATTTGCAATGAATGTAGTTACCAATATTTTTAATTACCAATTGATTTTGAACACACAACTGAATTTCGTATGAGTCCATGTTCGATTAGTGCTCGTATAGATGGCTCGGTGGTGCCTCAGGCTGGTGGCCTGCCGACACCTCGTTGGGCTTTTGGCTGCCTTGGTGAAGAAAGAGATCCACTCAAACAGTCTGTCTCTGTCTCTTCTTGGGGTGTGGTTCAGTCCATTGGGCAGACTGTTTAATGGCATGTGCGCGCTGGCCGCTTTGGGGAAAATTGAGGTAGAGTTGGAGCTGTGGGGGCTTTTGGGAAGGCTGGGGCAGAGTATGGGGCGTTTGGGCTTTGGTCCAGGCCCTCGGCTTGCTTCAAGGCCTCCTCGCTGCTTCGGCACTCCCGACACCTCCTTCCACAGCTGCTGGAGTCCCGACGGACACATGTTGGCTGGCAACCTTAGTCGTTCTCGTCATCGCTGGCAAGGTGTTGTCTCCCCTCTCGGTTCCTTCCAGTCAGGTATCAGGTGTTGGTCCTGGATTGGCTTTGACCGTGCCCCTCTTAGCGAGTGCAAGGGAATCTGGGGTGGCTGCTTTCATCCTCAAATCTGCACAGAGGAACTGGCACACAAATTCTACAATTTGCAAACACACCATTTTGGTCTCATGGTCTTTCCGCCTTTCAAGGAATCTGCTGGTCCTGGGACTGAGGATAATAGCCTGCTTCCTTAAGATGGGTGCCGTTGTTTGACCTACTCTTTTTGGGGAAACCATGTCGGGATATTAGATAATTCACAAAACATTTAATTACTGAGTTGGCATCCTCCTTTGAGGTTGGGGTTGCTCCGCCAACCACTGTACTTGTCAATCTAAATCATTACGTTCGATTAAATAAAACCTCAACACGCTCAAACTTGACCCATTCCAAACTCACCTCCCCCCTCTGTCCCTGATACAGGGACAGTGTTAGTCGTAGTAATAGTAATAGTAATAGTAGTAGTAGTATTAGTAGTTTCAGAAACATCCAAGAAAAAGAAAGGCAGCTGATAGTCAAGCGCAGCAAGAACAGAGGCGGAGGACAGGTCATGTTTGAGGTCAATGTTCGCTTTTGCAATAGTACTTTGATATTTTACAACACCCAGTGAATTATTGTGGCCACAATAATTCACTAAATAGTTGTATTTAATTTAGTCTATCTATGATGGGACAATGCACAGAAACATGAAGTTCAGAAACAGATATGTTCTGTACCAGATTATATCTAAATAGCTACTTTCCATCTGCAGTCCCTGGCTACCTAAATTAAAGGGATCCAAAAATCAAGCAATAAAATTATGACACTAATTAATCATAATAAATATATACTTTCATAATAATCAATAATTAATCAAAAATAATCATACTGTAGCATGTAATCAAATTAAGAGAAGTCCTAAAATGCCCCTTCATGGACACATTCTTAATATACAATACAACCACACCTTATTTACAACATCACACAAAGACAATACATGCTCTTGTTCACATCTGTCATCACTTTTAAAAACTAAAAACAACCATGATTTTAACAAACTCTTGATGTGTCAACATAATGCCCCTCTTAGTGACCGTGCGAGCAGCCTTGATTGCTCCAGAGCCACATTTTAACTTCAAATTTTCTATTACTTTTGTCATAACGGGGAGAAGGCTAATTGGTCTGTACTTGTTGATGTCTTGTTTATTTCCTGCTTCATGGATTTAATTATAGTAGCAGTTTCTCGACGTTGTAGGGAAAGTGTTTTCCGTTATTGATTCATTTATCAATTGTTGTTATAGGAGCAATAATACAATCCTTATACGTTTTTAGGAAGATAGTGTCCAACCCGTATATATATCTCTAGATCGTGAGTCTGATAATGCAGCGAAGATTTTGTTTAACTTTGTTTCATTTGTTAATTCTAAAATTAGTCCATCCTGAATAAATGACAATTATTTGCACTGATTTTGAGGGACTTTTTATTCAGGGTTTGTACAGACTGGATGAAATGTTCATTAAAATTATTACTTATGTCCAGACTGTCTGCGATAGTAGCACCATTGATATTTGATGTTATAGTGTTGTTTCTTGTTTGCTCTCTTCCCGTAAGTTTGTATATGGTTTTCCATAATTGTCTAATGTTCCCTTTTGCAGCTTTGATTAATTCTAAGTGAAAGTCAGCCTTAGACTTCCGCATAAACATTGTAACTTTGTTCCTCAAAACTTTTAAAATCATACGATCTGTATTTAGACCTGTTATAATTGCTCTTATGAGAGCTGAGTCCCGATGTCTTAATTAGAATCCAAATTGTTTTATTAATCCAAGGTATTTTTATTTTAGCACTCTTCTTTCTGGTTTTGTATTAGTGTATTTACAGATGATCTCTTTGATTTTTGTCATCCAATTGTAATTCTAGTAGGGCTGCTTATCATTTGTATCATGTAGAACAGTGTTTTTCAACCTTTTTTGAGCCAAGGCACATTTTCTCCGTTGAAATTATTTAAAACCGAAACTCAGTTGACAGTAAAAAATCGTTGTCGCAATTATTGGATATGACTTTAAAGCATAACCAAGCATGCATCACTATAGCTCTTGTCTCAAAGTAGGTGTACTGTCACCACCTGTCACATCACACCCTGACTTATTTTGAGTTTATTGCTGTTTTCCTGTGTGTAGTGTTTTACTTCTTGTCTTGCACTCCTATTTTGGTGGCTTTTTCTCTTTTCTTTTGGTATTTTCATGTAGCAGTTTCATGTCTTACTTTGAGCGATATTTCCCGCATCTACTTTGTTTTAGCAATCAAGAATATTTCAGTTGTTTTTATCCTTCTTTGTGGGGACATTGATTGTCATGTCATGTTCGGATGTACATTGTGGACGCTGTCTTTGCTCCACAGTAAGTCTTTGCTGTCGTCCAGCATTCTGTTTTGGTTTACTTTGTAGCTGTCAAGACTAGGTCTTTGGCGTGGTTTGCTCTCCCGTGGTGCAAAAGAATTGGAACGGACGTGGCGTGCAGGTAAAGACATAGTTTAATTATTACTATAAACTCAAACAAAAGGTACAAACAAAAGGCGCTCACAGCGGAGGTAAAAAACTTGACTAGGAAAAAACAAAAGGCGCGCACAATGGCGGAGAACTATGAACATTAAACAAAAACTTACGTGACAAGGAACTGTGAACATGGCATGAATGTATGATGTCGCCAGGACGAACAACAGAAACAGAAAAGCCTATATAGTGACATGATAAGTGAAAACAGGTGCGTGACTAACTGTGAACAGGTGCATGACATGACTGTGAAAACGTGAGACAGGTGTGTGTGAGTCCAAACGTGGAACAGGTGAAACTAATGGTTGCTATGGTTACAAAACAAAACCAGGAAGTGAAACCAGGAACTAAGGAAGTGTCCAAAAAACAAAACAGCACATGGCCAAACAAAAACATGAACACAGACATGACAGAACCCCCCCCTTACGGACAGATCCCAGATGTCCAAAAACAAAAAACAGGATCAAGAGTCATGGGAGGGGGGGAGGGGGACATGGCGGTGGGTCGCCAGACCAGGTGTCCCCGAATCCACCGGGGCAGAGTCAGGTGGCGGCGACGCGTAGATCGCCGCTGTGCCTGACGAGGTGGGCGACCTGGGAATGGCCACATTCGTGGCAGACGAGGAGGTCGGCGCACCTGGCGTGGCGGACGCCCATGGAATGGCCACATCCTTGGCAGACGAGGAGGTGGGCGCGTTGTCGTGGCAGGCGGCGAAGCTTGGCGTGGCGGGTCTTGGCGTGGGTCTTGGTCTTGGCGTGGGTCTTGGTCTTGGTCTTGGCGAGGGTCTGGGTCTTGGACTTGGTCTTGGACTTGGACTTGGCGTGGTTGGTCTTGGTCTTGGCGTAGTTGGTCTTGGACTTGGTCTTGGTGTGGCGGTGTTTGGACTTGGTCTTGGTTTGGGTCACTTGGCGGGTCTTGGTCTTGGTCACTTGGCGGGTCTTGGTCTTGGTCACTTGGCGGGTCTTGGTCTTGGTCACTTGGCGGTTCTTGGTCTTGGTCTTGGCTTTGGTCTTGGCGTGGGGCAGCCACGGGCGGCACTTGGCGGCGTGGGGCAGCCACGGGCGGCACTTGGCGGCGTGGGGCAGCCACGGGCGGCACTTGGCGGCGTGGGGCAGCCACGGGCGGCACTTGGCGGCGTGGGGCAGCCACGGGCGGCACTTGGCGGCGTGGGGCAGCCACGGGCGGCACTTGGCGGCGTGGGGCAGCCACGGGCGGCACTTGGCGGCGAGCAGGTACTGGCGGCGCTTGGCGTGGAGCAGGTACTGGTGGCGCTTGACGTGGAGCAGGTACTGGTGGCGCTTGGCGTGGAGCAGGTACTGGTGGCGCTTGACGTGGAGCAGGTACTGGTGGCGCTTGACGTGGAGCAGGTACTGGTGGCGCTTGGCGTGGAGCTGGGCGTGGAGCAGGTAGATCTTGGCATGGTCGAAAAACTGGTGGTGGCGGCCGTGCTGGTGGCTGTGGCTTGGCAGGTCGAAAGACAGGTGGTGGGGGTCGTGCTGGTGGCTGTGGCTTGGTAGGTCGAAAGACAGGTGGTGGGGGTCGTGCTGGAGGCTGTGTCTTGGCGTGACGAAAGACTGGTGGTGGGGGTCGTGCTGGTGGCTGTGGCTTGGCAGGACGAAAGACTGGTGGTGGGGGTCGTGCTGGTGTCTGTGGCTTGGCAGGTCGAAAGACAGGTGGTTGTGGTCGTGCTGGAGGCTGTGGCTTGGCGTGACGATGCTGAGCCACCCCACCTGAACAATTCCCAGCCCTAGCCCCCCCCTCAAGGAGCGGATACCAGACGCGCTCCCCGCGGTCTGGAACCGTCTTTTGGGGTGGGCGGAGGGGGTTCAGGAGGAGGGCAGAATCCTCCCCTCTAAATTGTCCAAAATGTCTTTCTTTCCCCCCCACCTGGGTTTTTGTGGGTGAAAAAAAAATTTCTGACTTGGGCGTGGCATGAGTCCTGGGGGGCGGGGCATGGAATTTGGGTGGCTTGGATTGAACCGGTAAAGAATTTGGGAAAACAATCTCCAGGTCTGTGGAGTGCTCCTTGAGCTGCCAGGCTGGCTGATTTCCATTTCCGCCCGGAGGGGGAGGAGCCTGCAGGAGCGCAGCGTGCTGTCCGCTCACCTTCCCTGACGTCCTCGGTCTGGAGCGCCGCTTCCGGGACAGGGATGACGTGCCAACGTCCCCGGGCCAAAGGGAGCTGATCGGCACCAGTTTGCCGGTCGGACCCCACATGAGATCCCTGCGCTCCATGGGGGAATGGCGGAGTGTCTCGGCTTCCATGGCGCGCAGGACCTCCCACGTTCCTTTGTCCAATCTTGCGGGAGAGCTCTTATGCTGGCGACATCTGTCAAGACTGGGTCTATGGCGTGGTTTGCTCTCCCGTGGTGCAAAAGAATTGGAACGGACGTGGCGTGCAGGTAAAGACATAGTTTAATTATTACTATAAACTCAAACAAAAGGTACAAACAAAAGGCGCTCACAGCGGAGGTAAAAAACTTGACTAGGAAAAAACAAAAGGCGCGCACAATGGCGGAGAACTATGAACATTAAACAAAAACTTACGTGACAAGGAACTGTGAACATGGCATGAATGTGTGATGTCGCCAGGACGAACAACAGAAACAGAAAAGCCTATATAGTGACATGATAAGTGAAAACAGGTGCGTGACTAACTGTGAACAGGTGCATGACATGACTGTGAAAACGTGAGACAGGTGTGTGTGAGTCCAAACGTGGAACAGGTGAAACTAATGGTTGCTATGGTTACAAAACAAAACCAGGAAGTGAAACCAGGAACTAAGGAAGTGTCCAAAAAACAAAACAGCACATGGCCAAACAAAAACATGAACACAGACATGACAGTAGCCAGTTCAGTTTTAGTTGCGTTCTGCATAGCCTTCCCTAAGCTTCAATGCCTTTTCTTAGGGGCACTCACATGTTGTTTATTTTTGATTTAAGCATTAGATACCTTTTTACCTGCACGCTGCCTCCCGGTGTTTCCCACATCTACAAATCAATTAGCTACCTGCTGCCACCTACTGATATGGAAGAGTATTACACGGTTACTCTGCCAAGCTCTAGACAGCACCGACACTCAACAACAACACATCATTTGCAGACTATAATTACTGGTTTGCAAAAACTATTTTTAACTCAATTAGGTGAAATTAGATAATCTCCCACGGCACACCAGACTGTATCTCACGGCACACTAGTGTGCCACGGCACAGTGGTTGAAAAACACTGATGTAGAAGCCGTTTATAATATCCTTACGTTTCTTTCTACGCGTCTTATTTAACCAGTCCAGATAAACGTCCCCCATGACGTTACTTCTTTCATACTATGCTGTTTGAGGATGTCTGAAAATGAATCGAGAAAAATGTCTTTAGCTGTGGTCGGTCGGTATACTACAATTACCTTGCAATACATTTCTGAGGAAAATGTGATTTAAATTTTAACATACTCAAATTGATCTACTTTTAATGTTTTCCCTTTCATAAATCATAATCCCTCCCCCCTTTGTCACTCAATCTGTTTTTTCTGTAATCTTGTACCCCGGGACATTAATTACAACAAAAGGTGTTGTGGGTTTAAACCATGTCTCCGATAGACAAGGTAACCCGGATTAGAGTTTGACAGTAACTGCTGTATTTGTTCAGTATGTTTCCTGTGGTATAAAGTTTAATGATGCGGACACGTTTGTTACTGAATACTTTCTACAGACTTCTGTCTCTCTGCGACTTTGTGTATGTAATAAGCAACTATAAATATTTGATATGCTTAAATTTGTTATTTTAGCTCAGCTGTTGTATAGCTGCTAGCTCCTTGTAGCCTACAGCAGGAGTGTCCAAATTGCAGCCAATAGCTATGTTTTTAACAGACAACCGAAATAATTGAAAATGTGGTATTTGCGTATCGGTTCAATCAGCGGCAGCTACGCCCTGTTTTAATCATTCGACCTAAATCTTTGATTTCGTAGGCAGGACAGAGGACAAGGGAACAATGTGGGACAGCAATTGTCCATCTTATACCATGCTAATTGTTGTAAGGATAGTTCACATGAGCAGCCATACCTTGAGTCCCACCATATATAAGAGTCAAAGGGCTCCTATTATGAGTCGTCTAATTGGTAGTCATACATTTTGGCGGGTTGGGTGGCAGGGCACACGGACGCACCTCAGTCAGCCAGTGCTAGGACAGTTGGAGCAGTCCCCGTCCTCCATTCGTTCCTGGGAGGCGTCCCCAGTAGTTGTCCCCAGTAGTTGTCAGCTGATGTCGGGCTGTCAGGCAACATCAGGAAGTTCCTTCTGTGCGGTATTGAATTGTCAGGGCACAGTTCGTAAGCAGGTCATTACAAGGTGTGTGCGGGTTGACCACAAAGGAATGCTTCAAAGATTGTGTGGCACTGATTACATTGTCCGTTGACACTTATGTCCAGCAGGGGTCTGTTTGTATCCTGCTGTTCGTCCTGCTGTGGGCGTCCTCTGTCACACCTGTATTTTTTGTGAGCATGTTCTGGCTACAACTTTGGAGCTTGTCTTGTTCATAGAAGTTGGCAGTCCCCCGGCTGCATAACAGCTTCCACCCTAGCTTGACCTAGGAGGCCGCGACTACCACCCAAGTCCGTCTGTCTGGTTTTACGTTTTGTTGAGGTTTCTTCCCTCCAGAATTTGGAACTCAAAACATGTACACCCATTGTTTTCATATCCTCTCGGTTAGTTCAATTTTGCATATCACGTTTTAAAATCACAGTCTTAACTATCCCAGTAATGTTAATCAATAACCCTAATTCAAAGATTATACGTACTACTTCATGTATATTTCAGTCACCTTTTAAATTAATTTTTAATCTAATTAATTCTTCACTTGTGCACTCTGACCTCCCGTCGTGCGTGATATTCTACAAAACAAAATAATTTTTTGTTTTTTGTTTTTTTTTCGTTTCTCCATAGCTTTTAGCTAAATCTTTTAATCTTTTACCTTTTAACGTCCGCACTGTTTTTATTTTTATTATCTGCATTTTAATTTTGCTTTTATTTTCTTTCATTTCACTTTGTTGTCTGTGAAGCACTTTGAGTCTGCCTTGTGTATGAAAAGCGCTATACAAATAAAGTTGCTTTGCCTTGCCTTTCTCCGTCTGGTTATCCAACCTAGTCACAACAAACACACAAGGCCATGCTCTAAACGCGAGGCCGAATCACACTTCTCCTCTTTTTAACACTTTACATATCAGCTCTTATTCTAATTATTAATGTAGGCTGTTATTTCTAATTATTATTCAAAACTATTCCCAGCAAACGGTTGTAAAGTTATAGTTATTCGCATTATACTCTCAAAATCTATAGCTAACTGAAAGCTGTTGAGATTTGGTGTGTCTCCTTCATTTATTCTGTTATGCCATTATCCTCGTTTAGCTCAACACCCAGAAGTATGGTGTAATGCAATGTTTAAATACAAATAAAAATACTCCAACTTTCAATTGTCAGACTACACTTTAAAGTATACCGCCTTGAAACTTACTTTTTATTATATTAATTTCCAAAAACTCACCTCCACCACAGCAGACATCTTCCTCAATCCTATCCCAATACTCCCATAAATTAGAAAGGTGTTTCACAATAGTTGTTAAGTAGTTATTTTAAGTAATAGATCTCAATAAATACTAAATTTGCCCTAGTGTGTGAATGTTGTCTGTTAATAAGTAATCATTGAATGATAACAAAACTAAAGTTGTGGTGTTTAGTGGTGCAAAGTCAAATTGTGAGACAAAAATTAAAGTTGAATCAAGTGGAAATTGACAGAGTATATGAACTACATTCTTGAGAATAATAATTGGTCATTAATATGTTGGAAGCCGCATATTGAACATATTAAAGAAAAATATCCAAATCCATTGCTATTCTGTATAAAGTAAAACACATGCTGAATAAGAAATGTCTGCATATGTTATGTCATTCATTTATTTTTTCCATTATAAATAAAGTTGGTATGGTATGGTATGGTATATGTAACATTGTTTTGAAGTTTGGGGAAATGTTTATAAAATAAATATAGACCCAATACTTAAACTTAAAAGGCTCATTTCAATAATACACAAAATGTGCTACTATGATCATACCAATCCATTTTTTATAAGTCATAATGTGTTAAATGTTCAGATAATTTAATTTTAAAACAATGGCAATTATGTTTCGAGTAAAGAACAACAGCCTTCCAGTTTGTATTCTTAGCTTATTTACATTATGAGGAGAACATTTTTGAAATAGGTCTAGAAAAATAAAAATACAAATGTATTTTAGTTTTAGGAGTTAAATGATGGACCATCCTCAGTGATGAGCTGAACACATGTAGTTTTTTGTTATGGTTTAAGAGACCCTTGAACATTATAAAATATAGTAACAATTACTTTCATCTTTTAACGTTGATGTTCCAGGTAATTTAATGTCCAGTGAATGTATAGGATAGGCCAATATAAGCTTTGGCTTCCGCCTATTCCTTTTTCGGTCATTCTTTTTCTTTTCTTTTCTTTCTGTGTGTAAATGTGTATGATTGTTAATATGTCTAATCTGTACTGTTAAACTGCTCACACAAAATGGTTGAAGGTTGATTATAATACCAAAATTAACTTATTTCTTATATTCATTCATTATAGTTTTGTTCCATTTTGCATGTAATTATTCTTATTGATTCCTTCCCATTTCACTCAACCAACTAAACAAACAATCTTCCTTCACCTGTTCTTTCTCTTTCTCTCTCTCTCTCTCCTTCTCTCACAAGACAAACACAATAATCCATAATAATCAGTCTTATAAAATACAACAGGGTCAGCAGCAATCTAAACCTTAAATTGTATAACAGTGCAACATATTGCTCATTTGTTGTGGTCTTACTTGAACTATTTGGACAAAACACAAACAAACAAAAAAAGATATAAGGATAACTAAAACGTTTTAAAAATTAAACAAGTGATTAAATTATAATAAAGATTTCTATACATATAATCAATCATCAACGTTCTTTGGATATTGTAATAGTGATCCATCTGGATTCGTGAACTTAATTCTAAATATTTATTTTGTTGAAGTATTATTCTATAAATATATTTATAAAGGATTTTTGAATGGTTGCTATTTTTAGAATATTTAAAAATCTCACGTACCCCTTGGCATACCTTCAAGTACCCCCCTTTTTGTCCGGGCGGAAACACCATACCCTCCTTTGAGAACTACTGATTTAGACTATAAAAAATCCTTTGTCCCGCACGCCATTAAACTGTACAACTCCTCTCTGGGGGCTAGGATGACAGGGGATGCAAAACAATAACAGTGCAATACTTTTGTATATCATGGTCGTTAATGCCTAGTTTCTCTTATTTTACTGTTCTATTTTTATTCTCATTGTGATATTTTTCTATTTTGTTTCCATTTATACCCTTATTAGTTACTGTTTACTTTTTACTTCTTCTTCCTGAGGGAACTCTCCTGAAGGAATCAATAACGTGTTATCTGTCTGTCTGTCTATCTATCTATCTATTGTTAACCCGAGCACATTCATGACGTCTCGTCCTTGTAACACTGGACAGATTTCTTATCTTGCAGACATTTATTTCCATTTAGTTTTATTCTCTACATGTAATTCTACATGCACCTTCATTTATCCCTTTGAAATTTGCTTTCTTTTATTATTTATTTCAATTATTGTTTTGCTGTTAGCTTACGTTCTCATTCTTTGTCTGTCTTCTGATTGGAATTTGTTTAACGCTTCTCTACGTTTTGTTTTGACTATGGCGCTGAGTCTGGCATCTCTTATCTGTACTTCCTCAGACTCTGTGATTCACAGCTGCACAGATGCCCTTAGATGTTTTAGAATATAAATTTAAATTTTACTTCATCGTGATTATTCTTGAAATAATTAAAATGTCAATTTAATTAAATAATAAATTTACCTTTATTAAATTTAATTCAATTTTATTGAATTTACTTATTTAACTTTATTTAATGTGTTTGCTATATCATTATTAATTCAAAGCTACAATGTGTTCCAATCTATGATGTGTGTGTGTGTGTGTGTGTGTTTGTCTCAACTTCCACACAGGAACTGGATGGAACAGATAAGCAGCAAGGCTGTTCAATACAGTATATTACACACATAATTAATGACTAATGAATTCAACAAAGCTTCAATGTCCCAGTCCAAATGTATGTATTGATATTTAAATGTTTATTTATTTATATACAGTATATTTTTATTTTTCCAGCACAGTTAAAAACAAATTCAAATGACTGGAATTCGCTCGCAGCGCCAAAGGGGGGGGAGTTCTGAACCTCCCTGCTTAGGCTGCTGCCCCCGCGATCCAACCTCTTGATAAGCGGAAGAAGATAATTATATGGACGGATCATTCACTCATATGTTTTCTGTACATAACTTTGTCTATTTTCTCACAAGCACACACATTTTGGACAATTTCACATCTTTTGCAGATTTAGCGGGGGTGTGAAAAAAAAAACGTGAAGGGAGGGGGGAGTATGCTTGCCTTTCAGAGGAGGGAAATAAAACAGATTAGACCTGCAGTTGCTACACAATGTTATTAAAATACACACATACTTCTCAACATTCATTATATATATATACACACATTTATAACCACAAACCCCCAAAACCCTGGTCCGGACCAATATACCAATATAAACAACTTTGCACGCGTGCTTGTGGAGCCGGCCGTCTCATAACACAACCTGCAGGTCCCTTCTTACTCATACAACGGCGATTAACCCGTTCAGCGGAGCAACACCTGCGCTTCCTCCCTGACCAACACGGATAACCGGCCTCTAAGGCGCCATAGGACCACTGGGAATCACCCAACATCGTGTCTGGTCAGTCCATACCGTTTCACCAAGTTTCACTAAAGCTCTACCATATGCAGCCCGATCTCTACCTGTCTATCTGCGGCAAATTTCCAAATTTGTGACAACTTGGCTCAGTTGATCTCCTTTACCGGAATCACTGAACAATCACCTAATATCAGGCTTTTTACCGGCCACGCAGTTTCCACATAGACAGATATGTCGCACCTTCATAGACAACATAAATTTGTGTGGGCCAAATGTCACACCAGTTAGCAAACCTTGCCTTAAGTTTCGCTGTGTCCAACTCCGGCTAACCTAATGTACTTGCAGAAAAAAGCCTCCTTTGCCGACACCGACAGAGGAGGAAGAGGTTAAAAGAAATTTTTCGTCTCACATACTCTATGCTTTCAACACTACAAACCACCAAAATTCTAATAACAATCCCCTTATGTTAAAAACAAGAAATCACAAGTTTTCAACAAACACACAGACAAATAATCACATATAGAACAACTCAATCCAACCATAATTTACCCCATTCCAGGTTGTTTTTGGAGAACCTGACTAAACCTATCTTTTATCAAAAACAGATTCAGCAATTAGTCTTATCGATCCGGCTCTCTCCAGGCAGAAAATGTTTATACTTTAAGCAAACTGCTTACCTTATGATGCGCACGTGCAACACATTGTCTGCCTGACAGAGAGAGAGCGGGAGCGGCTGTCGACCTGTAGCTTCTGGGCCATCCTGTTCGTGACGCCAATTTGTGTGGTGGATTGTCCGAAACTTAAGCAGGCAACAAAAGTAGTTTAGTACAACAAATGTATTTACCCATTATCAGAAGTGCAGGTTGAATTGAGTTGTCCGTGCAGACAGACAACATGTACTCCGGAGCACACAAGACACACACAAGCCAAAATCTCTCTCGAGTCCCGGTCTTCTGCCATTTTTTATATGTCTCTTGTGCGTCACTGTTTTTATCTCGTGCGTCATGATTGTTTTTGCAACATCCTTGGACTCCCCAATCATACCCAAACAACCAAAACATTCTGTAGACAGGTTGGCACGACTTAATATTCACTTTTGTCCCACACCCGGGGATACAGAATAGAAGAGAAATCAAATGAGCGTACATTCTTGACAGACATGAAATGTAGGTCAAAGGTCAGAAATTCTACTACACTTGTTTTCATATTAGCATTTTAAGCTAGCGAGCTGGCGCCGTCATTTCATCAAAGTTTTTTGATAATTTTACTTTAAAATGGCAACACTGACTACGGGGAGTTTCACCATAGTTAAAAATAACACCGTAGATTGTTACAATCCTCATTTCCTCTATGTTACCTTACATTACAAGCGCCAACTTCTGTGTGCGCCTCTACCCACAGAGACAAAGACAGTAGGATGACCGACAAGAGCCTCCACTCTGTTTCTTTCATTTCACTGTAAATAGCTCAAAATATTATGGGCGGATTTTCTCTTTGCCTTTCAGAAAGAAAAAAAAAAACATTTTGAGGGTGATCCGGATCACCATCCGGAATCATGACTTTTTTACCACTGCCTTATTAGGTTTTCTTATGCTGTTTTGTGATAACGTGTCATTAAATAGAGGCATGATGTCTGAATTAACAGTTAAAAATACTAAGCGGCGAAGCAAATGATCTTTTAGTGAGCCCGCTAACGAGCTAACTGACTTATGAATAGGGTTGCAAAATTCCGGGAATATTCAAAGTTGGAAACTTTCCATTGGAATTAACGGGAATTAATGGGTAATTAATGGGAATAAACATTGAATGCAACATGCTAGATCTTGCAGCATGATTATTAGTTAAAACAACCTGATTTAATGCAAATTTAGTTGAAATCCAACCCTGCACGGTGCATTCCTCCATCACATGTGCAGTGCATTCTTCCATCACATGCACAGATAATTCCCAGCATGCTACACACTACAGCAGGGCTATTGAGGCCACACTAGTATTTGAGCCCAAGGACTTCATCCAGCCAGGTAAGTTTTGATGATATTACTGGGGTAAATATATTTGATCTATGGTATTTAAGTGTAATAGAGGTGTAATTGCTTGTTACTGTGTGACTGTAGACTACTCCAGCAGACTTCCACTCAAGCTAGCTAGCTGTTCCTGTACTTCTTAAATGATTTTGGGGCCGATATCTCTAGCTAGCTGGGTTTATGTACCACCACAGTCTCATAATGAACCGAAAATATTTCTCCGTTAGCTGTGATGCTAATTTTCTCTATGTTAATTCCCATTAATTTATGCTAACAACGTTAGCGATCCGAATTTACCTTTTTTGTGATGTGTAAAGTTCAACTAGCAAATACTAAATCAAAAGGTGTAGTTTCCTCTGCCTTCTGTTCTGCTAGCCATTCTGTTGTCATACAAGAATGTAGGTTATATTTTGATTTAGCATGCTGATTGACTGTTCATTTATTCATCTAGCCTATTTCTATTCATTTGTCCATTAGTAAAATATTTTTCAAAACTACTCCAATTGTTTAGCTGACTATTTATATCTGTGTGTGGCATTGCATTAGTGTTTTACAAGCTTCTCATCTTATTCTACAGAATAAGATGGACAGTGTCCAACTTTGAATAATCAAAAAATTGTCAGAATTTCCAAACTTTCCGAGCTTAACTTCCCCTGGTAAATTTCGGTAAAAACCGGAAACTTTCCACCCCTTTGAAACCCTACTTATGAACACAACTGTTTCCATAAAGCCCTTTTTCCTATTGAACATCTGGTTGCATATTCACACATCAGAGTGTTGGACCAACACGAGGCTGATGTTTAGTCCACCTCCTGAATCTAAATCCAATATTTACTCTCCCCGTTTGGCACTATGGATGCAGTGTACTCTTGTTGGTTTTCCCCCCCTGAAAACATCTGCCATTTTTTGGCAGACAACAAGACTGGGGGGTGAATAGTAAAACAATGGATGGGGTCTCACTTTGATCCTCTCAAAAAGGCTGAGGGCTGTTTATTTTCTGCATAATAAGGAAACCACAAGGAAAAAGTGAACTTTTTATGGCAGTTTTGAATCATTCACAAAGGCGAAGTGGCGCTAGCGATGTAGCGGTACACGCCGCTGCCTTTTGGGGGGATGGCGCGGGTTCGATCGCCGGGCAATTTCCCAACGCCCACATAAACGCCTTTATTCACTTTACACCGTTGATTGTTTCACTCGGAGTCTCCCTTCAGATAGATAATAGAACAGTTTGTGCCGGAAAAAAATTATTTTAACATAAAAACTAAAATTCAATTTGTTTTTCCTTTAACATAACTGAACAAAGTTTCGTATTCGATAAAGAAATGTCCTAAGAAAGTTTAGGTATTTTAATTATTTATTTAAAATCTAAAATAACAAAAGTTTACCCTGCTGACAGAGAAAAGGAGAAGAGAGACAAAGAACATTTTCAGATCCTTATATCGCTTTTGGAATGAAAGAAGAAGAAGAAGGAGAGTTCGAGGCGAAATGTCCCATCTCCTGGATAGGGTTAGAGGATTTATGAGCAAAACACATCTCATCCGATTGTGATATTAGCAAACACAGGAATGTTTTGATTCAATATGGGAAAGGCATCAAAAACTAAATAAACCATTTTGAAAAGTAACCTTTGACCAACAGACAAATACAAAATAAATTTGTGATCTCCCAACATCACAACAGTATTTGGTTCATGCTCTGAGAAGGTGTGATGGGTTACAGTGGAAGAAGAACCGAGTAGAGACATTTCCCTTGGGCTTCAGGAATGTATCAGGGCCATAAAAAACACAGGCCGATGCAGTAAAGGTGAAAGAACACACAAGACAAGCACTCAGACTACAATTGGAGTTTGGACAAGAGATCACTAAAATATACATTTTGCCACAACAGCTTCAATGCATGTATGTTTGTTATAAAGGCTAAAAAAAATTATGAAAATATTCAAAGACAAATCTGTGTTAATAGTTGTTAGTACCAACATATCCTCTTGTAGGATGAATAAAGTCTCTCTTATCCTATTTTTACAATGTAAAACTGGTTGCACTTTGTACACCCTTGGTTTGTTTACATTACGGCGCCACGATTTTGGCCAAAATTTATTTATTTATTTTTTTCATTGAAAACTCAATTTTCCCTTAGGATTTCGAATTTTTGGTAAAAACTACAAAAAACAACAGCTGGGTGGTGGTTGCTGCTATCATTATGTTTTTTGTAATAAAATAATTGGATAGAAAGGCTAAAGAAACATTATACATATATTTAACGACAAACGTGTGTGTCTTTATTATAAAATGTCAGCCTCATTACATGACGCCTTTCTTACATTTTTGATGGTTGTCTTGTTTTTTATATTTCTAAAATATGCTCATAAAAAAGGAACAATGCACTTTCACGCAAACAGTTAGTATATTTTGCGGCACGACTTTTAACGGGAACCAAAAAAAAAAAAGCACTTTTCCCCAATTCTCGCTTCCCTGCGTTGGCCTCCTGTTCGTTTGTTTTTAAAGCTTTGAATGGACTGGCCCCAAAGTATATCACGGACCTCATCCAAATCCATGCTCCAGTTGGCGCATTGAAGTCGGAGGGCCAGTTCTAACTTGTGGTGCCTAAGACGAGACTTAAGACGAGGGGAGACCGGGCCTTCTCTGTTGTAGGCACTAAACTATGGAATGTTCTGCACCCATAAGTCAGAATGGCCCTAAATGTCAGGAACTGCTGGTCTTGAACCCCAGGATGCAGAGATGGCAGGCGTAGCGCAGGAAAACATGACTTTAATGTCAAAAAGGCAACTGGTAGGTGCACATGCAGGAAACAGGAAACAAGAAACAATCATCAAGCCCTGACTGGAGGGCGAGGCAGGCATAAATAGTAGCCTGATTGGCAACTGCAACCAGGTGTGCCAGACTGCCAATCAGGGACAGGTGAGGGAAACGAGCGCTCAGGGAGACATGCAGGAAGTGGAACTAAAATAAGAGCGCTGACAGGAAATAAACACAAACTAAGGAAACACTATCAGACGTGAATGTGACACATTGTATATTTTAAAATCCACTTTTATTTTCTGGCTTTTAAATCGGCTTGAGTGATGTGGACCTCTGTGTCTTTCATTAAATAAATGATAAATGGGTTATACTTGTATAGCGCTTTTCTACCTTCAAGGTACTCAAAGCGCTTTGACAGTATTTCCACATTCACCCATTCACACACACATTCACACACTGATGGCGGGAGCTGCCATGCAAGGCGCTAACCAGCAGCCATCAGGAGCAAGGGTGAAGTGTCTTGCCCAAGGACACAACAGACATGATTAGGATGGTAGAAGGTGGGGATTGAACCCCAGTAACCAGCAACCCTCCGATTGCTGGCACGGCCACTCTACCAACTTCGCCACGCCGTCCCCATTATTGTTTTCTTCTGTTTTATTGATTTGTTTTTATTTATTTTGGTGTTTTTATGACTATTATTACTATTATTATTCATTATTAGTCACAATATAATAATAATATAAAAATTATATATATATATATATATACACATTTTTTTCTATGTATTTTATTATCATATTTACTGTTATTTTAAATGCTTTTCATTTAATTATTTATATTATACACTGTGGAAACAGTTTAGTGGATTTGGGTGAAATTTACCAGGACACCCAAATGTTGCCAAATAGTGTCTCTAATATGAGTCTAGTTGTGATTTGATGATGGTTTATTTGTTTATGACATGTTTAGCAAGTGACATGTGCACATTTCAACGTATCTGAAAAGGGGTAGAAGGAAGCAAAGCTTATATTTGATCCTGCCCCCTTCCCCGTGTCTTAAACTGATAGTTAATTCACAACATAACGTTTGCATGTTGGAATTAAAGGGGCTGTTTGCAACTTCCTCACAGTTACATTTTCCACAGCCAAAAATATAAGAAGAACACCACCCTATGTTAGCATTAGTGGTTTACCAGAACACCTTTGTCTTAAATCGGTCTATATTTTTCAGAATTACTAAGTTTATGTTATAAAGATTTTTACCTGCCTGGAAAAAATTATTGGTATTTACCCGCTGTGGAAGAGAACTACTTTGCCTTTAATGACCATTTGTATTTGATTGGTGAATAAATAGATAGAATAAATAGTTATAAATAAATAAAATAAATAGACACACTCATTTCTTTCACTTTTAAGGCACACACCAAATATAGCGTCAAAGTTGCACCACCCAAGCTTTCTGTGGCGTCTTATTCTCCGACAACACAGGTGTGTGTGAAGCAGATGGACGATACATCTGCCACATGTTGTTATCATTTGTGTTTGAAGAAGGGACACCTGGAAGCGCCAAATCTGCATTTGTGAGTTTATTTCTAGACACAAATTAATGACGTGTGTGTGTGTGTGTGTGTGTGTGTGTGTGTGTGTGTGTGTGTGTGTGTGTGTGTGTGTGTGTGTGTGTGTGTGTGTGTGTGTGTGTGTGTGTGTGTGTGTGTGTGTGTGTGTGTTCTTGTAATTCTACCCTTCTTGAGACATTGACAAAAAAATAGTAGTACCATATGAGGAGGTGTGAACAAGTTAGGACATAAATCAGGTCCTAATACAGAAAACCATTGCATCTAATAGAGAATGTCTCACTTGCACCCCTGGTGGTGAAATCTATCAAAATGAGGGTGGTCCCAAAAATGATTTTTCAAATTGACTGTGTGTCAGTTTTAAAAGTGCTCTCCCTCTGGCCAACATATGAAATAACAAGTGCGTGTAAGAAATTAAAATGTGCCCCCTTTGGCCAAAGTTAATAAAAACAATTAAAATATATATGTATATAGAGACATACTGTAATTAATTTGAAGTAAATAATGAAGATTAAAAAACAATTACAAACAAAGAATTGAAAAAAAAAAAAAAAAAAAAAAAAAAACAACCAGCCATCTTTTTCTCACAATGTGTCGACTTTTTTATTATAAAGTTGGGGAAAAAAATTCATATTCTTTCTGTTTCTGTAATATTGCAATATTTTCTCGTAAAATTGCAACTTTTTTATGTAAAATTATTACTTTTTAATGCAAAACGATGACATTTGTCACAATATTGGCAATTTTTTGGTTGTTCTTGTAAAATAGTGACATTGTTTGAGTAAAGTTATGACTCTTGTCATAAATTTCTGATTATTATTGTAATATTGCCAACATTTTAAAGTGTTCTTATAAAATTGTCACTTTTGTCGAGTAAAATTACGACTCTTTTCATGAAATTGCCAAAATGTTAAGCTTTTCTTGCGACTGTTATTGAATAAAATTCCAAATGTTATCATTATATTGCACAAATGTTCAGTTTTTCTTGTAAAATGTTGACTTCTGTTGAGTAAAATTATGACTTAGTATAATACTGCCAAAATTCTAAGTTTTTATTGTGAAATTGTGACCTTTTTCTTGTAAAATTCCAACTCATTTTTCACAACAAGCTTTTTTATATATGCATAGTTTGTATACATTATTAATGTTGTAAATACAAATCTTTATATACCTAGAAAGGGTGGTCCTAAAGAGGTAGGCATTTTTCGGAGGTCTAAAGAAGGTAACAAATACAAGAATTTGTGTGTGTTAAGATAAGCATACAAAAAAGTAATGTGTTTTTCGGATATAAGCCGCACCCACAAAATTTTAGGAGAAGAAAATATTTTCCGTATATTAGCCACACCGGTAGGTCGCAGATACTGTATATGCGTTGAGAAATGAGTTATTTACACAGAAATATTTTGTAAATGTCTATTTACATACCTTAATGAACCTTTCAAAATGGTGTCTGTAACATGGCAGTAAAACGGCTGATCAAACAAAACAGAAGTCATGGTCATGGACCCACTAGCTGCGCAAGCTAGCTCTCCAATCAGCTAAACAGACTCACTAACTCCACGTTTTGGTGAATTTACTGAGGAATTAGTGAAACTGAAACAATACAAAAAGAAGGCCATTGTAAGTTCAAAATACAGACACTACTACTACAAACATGTTAGCATTTTAGCTAATGCTAACAACACTAGTGTCATCACATAAAGATAGCACACACAAATATGCATGAAAACACTCCTACAGACATCACACATGGGACGGTTTAGTAAGTATGAATTGTTTTAGTTTTATTGTAAAACTTAGTCTGCAATTCATGATACATTAACACGGGGGTTCTTAACCTTTTTGACCTCGGGGCCCAACTTTTTCAGGAAAGAGGGGTTCGGTGGCCCACTCAAATCTTACTCTTGAATTTAATCTTTTCAATAATCATATCCAACCTACTGACAGTTACCAGGATAAAGTGTGACAAACGATATGAAAGCATGTTAACCAGAGACTATAATCAAGGCTTAGTCAGGCTGATTACAAAAATATATTCTAATCAAATATACTGCAAAAGAAGGGGCTCGCAAATAAATGAAAAATAAATGTATACATTCTTACTAAATTAATAAAGAATAATAATATAAATGGTTCTTAGACCCCAAAAATGTAGGTGCAAACAAAAATAAGGCTTCACAACTTCAGTCATATTTTTTGCGCTTAAGACACTTCTCAATGACTACCTCGAGACTTCTTCTGTTTGTTTTATATTGTCATTACTGACACAAGTGGTGGAAAAGTGTATTACAACTGAGTACCGCTGCGGCCCATACGGACCACAGATGAAAAACAGATATTTTTTTGGCGGCCCTATAGGTGGCCTAACAATGATCCCTATGGTTAAGAAACAGTGCATTAATATACATACAAGAGTATAGATACATGTAGGAATCAATCAATACAACAATGTACTGACTAGTGTTGTCCCGATACCAATATTTTAGCACAGGTACCAAAATGTATTTCGATACTTTTCAATACTTTTCTAAATAAAAGGGACCACAGAAAAATGTCATTATTGACTTAATTTTAACAAAAAAAACCTTACGGTACATTAAACATATGTTTATTATTGTAATTTAGTCCTTAAATAAAATAGTGAACATACTAGACAACTTGTCTTTTAGTAGTAAGTAAACAAAGAAAGGCTCCTAATTAGTCTGCTGACGTATTGTGTCATTTATACACCTATTATTTTGTCTACATAATGAAGGACAAGCTGTAAAAATGGATTATTAATTTACTTGTTCATTTACTGTTAATATCTGATTATTTTCTGTTTTAACATGTTCTATCTACACTTCTGTTAAAATGTAATAATCACTTATTCTTCTCTTCTTTGATACTTGACATTAGTTTTGGATGATATCACACATTTAGGTATCAATCTGATACCAAGTAGTTACAGGATCAGACATTGGTCATATTCAAAGTCCTCGTGTGTCCAGGGACATTTTTACTGACTTTATAAACATAACATAATTTTAAAAAAACGAAAAAAGATTTTGTGATGCTAAAAAATATTGAAGTAATCATAGTAGTATCAACTAGATACACTCCTGTACTTGGTATCATTACAGTGGATGTCAGGTGTAGATCCACCCATGACATTTTTTTGTTAGCGGTGATGCCGGTGAGCTATTGTATCCTCCTACGGTGTGTAGTGAAGCATGTTTAGCTATTCCTCGTCCTGCAGTGATAATGATACTTGTAAGAAACATACTTTATTTTTCACCATGGAGGCCAGAATTAGTGATTTAGAAGTAGCTTAAACACTGCCGACTGCGGATGGATGTAAGCTGATAGCTAGCTATCTAGCCATGTCTTAAAGCACCTCTTCCTGAGGGTGTTTCAGTGTTATAACTTCACATTTATCTTTACTTTTTAAGCCAAAATGCGTTCGTTCTCCCTTTTCTGTCTACACACTGTGTCTGTTTGTAAGTACTCTGTGTGTGTGCGCTGCCGAACATGCTCCTCTACTCGTAAAACCAGCAATTTCTTAAACAGAGTATAGTACCGTTTTTGATTCATTAGTACCGCAATACTACAAAACCCAAAACCAGGGAAGTTGTCACGTTGTGTAAATGGTAAATAAAAACAGAATACAATGATTTGCAAATCCTTTTCAACTTATATTCAATTGAATAGACTGCAAAGACAAGATATTTAATGTTCACACTGAGAAACTTGTTTTTTTTTTGCAAATAATCATTAACTTAGAATTTAATGGTAGCAACACATTGCAAAAAAGTTGTCACAGGGGCATTTTTACCACTGTGTTACATGGCCTTTCCCTTTAACAACACTCAGTAAACGTTTGGGAACTGAGGAGACACATTTTTGAAGTGGAAATATTTCCAATTCTTGCTTGATGTACAGCTTAAGTTGTTCAACAGTCCGGGGGTCTCAGTTGTGGTATTTTAGGCTTCATAATGCACAACACATTTTCAATGGGAGACAGGTCTGGACTACAGGCAGGCCAGTCTAGTACCCGCACTCTTTTACTATAAAGCCACGCTGTTGTAACCCGTAGCTTGGCATTGTCTTGCTGAAATAAGCAGCGGCGTCCATGATAACGTTGCTTGGATGGCAACATATGTTGCTCCAAAACCTGTATGTACCTTTCAGCATTAATGGTGCCTTCACAGATATGTAAGTTACCCATGTCTTGGGCACTAATACACCCCCATACCATCACACATGCTGGCCTTTGAACTTTGCGCATAGAACAGTCCGGATGGTTCTTTTTCTCTTTGGTTCAGAGGACACGACCTCCACAGTTTCCAAAAACAATTTGAAATTTGGACTTGTCAGACCACAGAACACTTTTCCACTTTGCATCAGTCCATCTTAGATGAGCTCGGGCCCAGCGAAGCCGGGGGCGTTTCTGGGTGTTGTTGATAAATGGCTTTAGCTTTGCATAGTAGAGTTTTAACTTGTACTTACAGATGTAGCAACAAACTGTAGTTACTGACAGTGGTTTTCTGAAGTGTTCCTGAGCCCATGTGGTGATCCTTTACACACCAAAATTATCTGAACCTTTTGATGATATTACGGAGCGTAGATGGTGAAATCCCTAAATTCCTTGCAATAGCTCATTGACAAATGTTGTTCTTAAACTGTTGGACAATTTGCATTTGTTCACAAAGTGGTGACCCTCACCCAATCCTTGTTTGTGAATGACTGAGCATTTCATGGAAGCTGTTTTTATACCCAATCATGGCACCCACCTGTTCCCAATTAGCCTGTTCACCTGTGGGATGTTCCAAATAAGTGTTTGATGAGCATCCCTCAACTTTCTCAGTCTTTTTTGCCACTTGTGCCAGCTTTTTTGAAACACGTTGCAGGCATCAAATTCCAAATGAGCTAATATTTGCAAAAAAAAACAACAACGTTTCTCAGTTCCAACAATAAATATCTTGTCTTTGCAGTCTATTCAATTGAATATAGGTTGAAAATCATTGTATTCTGTTTTTATTTACCATTTACACAATGTGACAACTTCTCTGGTTTTGTATACTAGTACCGGTATACCGTACAACCCTAGTACTGACCGGTCCGTTCATACGTACCTTACCTCATAACTGATATTTATATTTCTCCTACACACCAGTAAATTGAGTTGACCAACTGGTTATTGCGGAGGTATATTTCACCAGAAGGCTGGCTCAGTCAGGTCTAACACCAGCTGAGTGCATTTGTCCCACCTGTGACCTTTAAACCACTGGAGAGTCACCTTCAGCCTTTTCCCCAGCTTGTTGTTGTTATCGGAGTTGCTTCTATACTGGATTTGGCTCTTCCTATCAACGTATCCATTGAGCCCTCTCGCCACGCCGATACCGGTATTAAATGTTATAAAAGTGTGCAAGTCTACGGGAGGTATGATGGTGTGATGGTCTGTGAGCAGTGGAGCACTTACCTGGAGCCAAAGGTTGATGGAGAGGCAGCAAAGAGGAAGCAATCTGCTTGAGCAGGTTATCAAAGAAGCAGCGGGAGCACGGAGCACGGTCATCTGAGGAAATTCCACAGGAAATCATTATTGGGTCAAATGTTCTCCAGGGGAAATGTTCCTCAGTATTCTGTTGATCAAAAGCATAGGCCAGAATTAACATTGAGGAGTGGGTTGACTGTGACCAACATGACAATCAGAAGCTGGAGGCAATCAGAAGCCCTTTGGGTGCGATGGAAGTGAAAATATCATCAGCAGGGGGCTCAAAAAGGCCCTGGGTGAAATGAGCAATAGAAAAAGGCAAAAGTCTGAAGATTTTTTTTTTCCCCCAACAAGTGCTCCCTGGTGGGCCGAGCTTATTTTGTTTATCTCTTAAGTTGAAAAATTAATGCGCTGTATAATGTGCCTGTTGTACAGCATCTCCCCTCCTGCAGCATCACCTGGGGCCGCTAATTATGACACAGAAAGGCATGCATGTGTCCTGCGGTGGTGCGCACACTGGGATTACATTGAACTTGCAACATTAAATGTGTCTGAGGAACTTTGTTCCTTCTTCAGCGCCCCCTGGATGGTGAACAGAAATATAACTAAGACGTAGCAGGCTACATTGGGAACGGGTGATCATCCGTATGGCGATTACACTATTTACTTATGTACATACACATATACATACTTACCACTTGCATATATACACATATGTACACTACCGTTCAAAAGTTTGGGGTCACATTGAAATGTCCTTATTTTTGAAGGAAAAGCACTGTACTTTTCAATGAAGATAACTTTAAACTAGTCTTAACTTTAAAGAAATACACTCTATACATTGCTAATGTGGTAAATGACTATTCTAGCTGCAAATGTCTGGTTTTTGGTGCAATATCTACATAGGTGTATAGAGGCCCATTTCCAGCAACTATCACTCCAGTGTTCTAATGGTACAATGTGTTTGCTCATTGGCTCAGAAGGCTAATTGATTATTAGAAAACCCTTGTGCAATCATGTTCACACATCTGAAAACAGTTTAGCTCGTTACAGAAGCTACAAAACTGACCCTCCTTTGAGCAGATTGAGTTTCTGGAGCATCACATTTGTGGGGTCAATTAAACGCTCAAAGTGGCCAGAAAAAGAGAACTTTCATCTGAAACTCGACAGTCTATTCTTGTTCTTAGAAGTGAAGGCTATTCCACAAAATTGTTTGGGTGACCCCAAACTTTTGAACGGTAGTGTATATATATACATAAACACATACAAACACATATATGTTTATATACACATACATATATACATATACATACACATACCTGCATACTTATATAAATACACAAACACATATATAGTAGGGCTGCAACTAACAACTAATTTGATAATCGATTATTACTTAGATTAATCGATTAATAATCGGATAAAAGAGACGAACTACATTTATATCCTTTCCAGTATTTTATAGAAAAAAAACAGCATACTGGCACCATACTTATTTTGATTAATTTTTCTCAGCTGTTTGTACATGTTGCAGTTTATAAATAAAGGTTTATTAAAAAATAATAATAATTTAAAAAATAATAATAATAAAAAATACAAAAAAATAGCCTCTGTGCATGCGCATAGCATAGATCCAACGAATCAATGACTAAATTAATTGCCAACTATTTTTATAATCGATATATTTGAAGAACAAAGGGGGCTGTACACCACAAAGAAATAGAGGCAAAGGACAGACTAAAAAATAACAATTAAAACATAAGTAAAATACATATTGAAAAAGCAAATACAAATTACCCTAAGAACAATTTGTTAGATAAAAAGCAGTTAAAAAGTTAAAAACAGTTAAAAAAGTTAAAAGTAAAAAACAGTTTAAAGTCTCATGCTGGGTTAAAAGCCAGTGAATAAATAGGGGTTTTAAGAAGGGTCTTAACAATAGCCAAAGAAGGGGCCTGTCTCACATGGAGAGGGAGATGGTTCCAGAGTTTGGGACCCGCAACAGAGAAAGGCTCTGTCCCCTCTGAGCTTGCGCTTTGATTTGGGTACCTCCAGGATCAGCTGATCAGCTGAACCTGAGGCATAGAGGTGGAGCAGCTCAGAGAGGTAAGGTGGGGCAAGACCACGTAAGGATTTAAAAACGAGTAAGATAATTTTAAAATGGACTCTAAAAATACATACATACATACATACATACATGTATGTATGTATGTATGTACAGTGGGGCAAAAAAGTATTTAGTCAGCCACCCATTGACAATCAATGGGTGGCTGACTAATTACTTTTTTGCCCCACTGTATATATATATATATATATATATATATATACTATGTCGTGGTCAAAAGTTTACATACACTTGTCACGAACATAATGTCATGGCTGTCTTAAGTTTCCAATAATTTCTACAACTCTTAATTTTTTGTGATAGAGTGATTGGAGCACATACTTGTTGGTCACAAAAAACATTCATGAAGTTTGGTTCTTTTATGAATTTATTATGGGTCTACTAAAAATGTGAGCAAATCGGCTGGGTCAAACGTATACATACAGCAACATGCATTATCAATTTTGGTGATGTAGAAAAGTTACAATCAAATCAAATTAGCTTCATGTCATGGCCTATTAACTTCATGTGAGTGATTGTTATTGACGACACCTGTTGACTTCTCTGAGCCCAGTTAAATAGGGCTCATGTGATGCAGTCATCAGACTCGGTTACAAAAACGACAAAAGGAAAGTCAAAGGAACACAGCACAGATCTGAAAAAACAAATCATTGACTTGAACAAGTCAGGGAAGTCACTTGGAGCCATTTCAAAGCAGCTTAAGGTCCCAAAAGCAACTGTGCAGACAAATGTTCGTAATTATAAAGTGCATGGCACGGTTTTGTCACTGCCACGATCAGGGAGAAAAGGCAAGATCAGG